>NC_050186.1:31781726-31831726 GCF_008315115.2 Sander lucioperca | reverse complement strand
ACCTGCTCGATATTCATCAGCTGACATTTCAGTTATGCAGGTCTCGTGGGTAAAACACTTGAGGAAGCCAAGGAGGACAGATGACTCCCGTCTTCAGTAATGAAACATTATTCTGCTGCCATACTGTGAGTGAGTGTCACCTCCTCCATACCATAGACCATAGACATGACAGATATCTTTATTTTTCCAAATTGGTTTGTCTTCGGTACATAATCAAGGACAGAGTTATTGGGTATCTGGTCAGAGATATTAATACAGCTGGAGGGGAAAAAAAACAAAGCCTTGGATGAGTCATAAAAAAAGGAACAGAAATACAGACAGAGAGGGAAAAGGAGGGGGGGCAGACGAGAGTGAAAGAGTGATGGAGGAAGAAGAGGAGAGCCTGGGAGACTGTGGGAGAAGGAGAGAGCGAGAAAGAGAATGAAAGGGAGAAAAAGAGGAGAGACGGGCAGAGGGAGGCAGACAGAACTAGGTCAAGTCACGTGACTGGGATCGACTGCAGGCAGGATTAAATATCCTACAGCATGTGGTCATTTACACAAAAAAATGTACTTCTCATTTTATTAATTATTTCTCTTCCACGGGGGGAGGGCTCGGCATAGCGAGGGTGATGCTACGCTGCGTTCTGGTTGGAAGCAAAGCTTTTCAGCGAGCACAAAAACGGAGCAGTAAAGACTGGAGCAAGCCGTTCCCTCTGAGACAGGAAACAAAGCCGAAGCCGGAGATAGCATGAAAATGATCATAACAGGAGGGAACGCAGTTCCAGAATATGAGATAGCTCCATTGTGACAGGCTAATGACTGTATCATACACTGTCCATTATCCTCAGTGAAAGAGAAGGACAAGGAAATGTTAAAAAAAACAAAAAACAAAAGATGTCACACTTCTTACAAAGTGACAGCAAAAGTGTGTTGTAAAGTCGGGACAGTAGGGCTGCATGACTATATTTTCTGATATTGGTCTCACGATATGTCAGATGTCACAAAATAAAGTAAATTAAATGTTTAATGCGATGAACTGCCCGCTGCTATGCATCATATGAGACAAAAGTTGTCAAATGTGGAATTATTCATTTGGACTATTTTGTAAGAGGATAACACAGTATTCCACTTAAACTATGGTGATTTTGAAGCCGTTTTTCTTTAGATTTGCTAAATGGTCTTCAAAACCTCAAAGTATTTTTGTTTAAGCTTTAAGCTCTATGTGAAAATATGGCACCAGCCGGGATTCGCAACAGTGGTCTGCTGCACTTTTGATGACATAAGACAATAAATAACTTTGCTGCCAAGTGCTTGCAAATGGCAGTGGATCAAGAAGCACACACAAAGAGGTCACCACATTGCTTCAATCTTTTCATTTTTCGGTGTAAACAAAAACATGTTTGTGCAGTAATACAATTTTGTGCTAGTCCACCGATCGTGTATAAGAGTCAGCTACAACACTCGTCAAAACTCAGAGTTCATATTTGACTTTCCGTTAGTTTAAAAAGATAAAATAGGTGAGGCTTTCAAATGGTAAAAACTGGCTTACAATGAGTTCAATGGTGACTCTGACTGCACTCTTATTGTGACTCGAAGTCTGTCTGAGTGGAATATCAAATGAGTGACTGAGATGCATGCAACATAATGCAGGGTGACATGTCATGAGATGCAAAATGCCACTGGTACCCCATCCCCCCCCCCCCCCCTCCCCCTCGCCCACCCATCCTGTTCCATCCAGAGAGGAAACTATAGCTGCCAATCACACAGAAGACTACAGGCTAAGCTAGTCATAAGCTCAGTCAATCCACTGGAGCCCAGCATGAGGAATATCAATCATTCATTCACGTCTTTGGTCAGCTGAGACTGTGTGTGTGTGTGTGTGTGTGTGTGTGTGTGTGTGTGTGAGATGGTGAGAGCGCTGGGCACTGGGCTAGCTAGAGCTGTAAAAAATTCTTGTGATTAACAATATAATTGTCTCTTTTAGTCAAATTTAAAAAAAATAATTTTTATTTATTTATATATTACTTTTTCAAACAAATTCAAGTTTTGAATGAAATCCAGGATACACCTTTTGGTTTTATCTCAGTTATGTGACCCAGATGATGTTATAACACAAATACACAGCCTACGAAGTAAACCACTGTAATTAAGTCCGAGAGATTTTTTAAAAGCCGCAATTCTAAAAAGGTATAATCCTTCCAGGTTATAAAAAAATGTCATTTCAAAACATTTAACAGTCTGACCGTACAATATCTTTACCAATAAGATATTATTTCCTTAAATATATCTGGAAAACATAACTTTTTTTTTAACCTAGCTGCTTTTCAAGGGAATTTTGTCACTGGAATGGAATTGCTTGATGTTTCCACAGGTCTACCACTACCACAAATGCACTTGATATTTATTAGAGGCCTTTATGAGAGTAAATTATTTGGTTAACAGTAGAAGATTTATTTGAAGTTTTAATGTGTTGACCAGGAGTGAGAGTACAAGCCCCCGGGTGCATACAAACCAAATAACTACAGCAATTAAAATCGGGTTTATTTTGATACTGTAGCGAGGTCCAGGTCGAGAGGTGAGGCACCTATTGAGGGCTTGCTGCGTACTCCTTCTGCTGAAATGTCAACCATGACATCACCGCATGTCTACCTGCCAGATGCCGCGAGACGCAATGAGCCAGCGAAGCATGAGACTGCTCCAAAAATACTGAATCTGCCTTCCAGGGCAAAAACTCTTATCTCAAATAACAATTACAGACCAAGAGAGACAGGCCGTCAGATCGGTTTAGAGCTGAGCAATGGTGCATCCGCTCAAAAAAGGTCGGGTCCAAAACAGCAAAGTTCATCTGGATCAAGGGACAGGCAAGAGGACGAGCCAGAGCAAGGTCATTCTGCAGAGCTGCGCAGAGATGTCTGCGCACGCGATGACCTAGAGGCACAGGGGAAATGCTTCGCAGTGCAGCGCGGCGGAAAGGTCTAACGTATTACACGGCCCTCTGGCTCTCAAATTCACGTTTTAAAGGAAGAAAGACCCCGACTGTCAAAATCAGATATTAGTGCAAAGCCTGGCGGTCAAATACCGCTTTTAAGAATGCTAATATTAATATACCTGCATGCATTTGGATTGAATCGTGTACGTGTCCATTTTTGTGTTTGTACGTGTATCTACTAAGGGGCTGACACAATGTATTAATAAGTCAGTTGACAGACAGAAAATGACTCAACAATTTCAATAATTACATAAGTGTTTAAGTCTGAATAGTTCCTGGTCCAAGCTTGTCAGATTTTCTGTTTTCTATCATGTAAACTGAATATTGTGAATATGGTCGGACACAACAAGACGTTTGAAGACATCTCCTTGGGCTCTGGAACACTATAATGACCGTTTTCTATTTTCTGCAGCCATAGTATCTACTGTACTTTCTTATCGTGTTCGTTTTAGTTGAAATGTTTCTTGAATATGAAGAATGATAATTTTCAGTGTTTACAGTTTTCTTTTTTTAGAGGAGTAGATTTGGTTTATACTTTCTTTTCCCCCCACACATTTAAAAGTTGGTGTGCTCCCTCCTGCACGAAGACACTTGCCACCATCACCTACAGTAATAAATATCAGCACAGAGGGGTCTTTGCTGCATGCCATCCCCTCTCTCTCCTCCACCATGCCTTATCTGTCTCTCTCCGAGCTAGCACTGTCCAATCAATCAGAAATGTCAGCGTAATATCTTTATATCAGCACAGGGAAATAGAAAATATGGAAATAAACGCAAGTAAAATGCTAATGGTACACCAGACGAAAAGTAATGGTTAAACTACAGTGTTTTTCCTAATAAAGTATTTCTGCTATAGAATTCAACTGTCAGCTCTACTTTTGTATTATTTTATCAGCTTTTCAGGTTTATTTGAAATATATATACATGCCATACATGCATGACACACACACATACTGTATAGCAGACTGCATCATCAACATCGGCATTCCTAGAGAGGAGTCCAACTTGTCAGTTCAGCCATGCAGAAAGATGTAGGCCAACTGCAGAGCAACATGGGAAAAAAAAAAATCAGCTCTGTGTCCTCATAGAAAGAGAGATGATTGACCTACTGAAACGGCATGTTTGACTCCTCACTCGGACACAGAGATAATGAAGGAAACTAGACTGGAAACTTCTGAAATGGTTGGTATTTCTGCTTGACAAATAATGTTCAATAAATAGAAGAAGAATAAAAAGTGATCGATTCAATACTAACTGCATTGTATTCCTTGAATTGCTCCCTTCATCTTTCCCTGTTTCTCTTGCTGACTGTCATCCATCCTACTTCTGACTTTCTTCCCCTCCTCCTCCTCCCATCCCTCTCAACCCATCCTCCTTAATTTCCCTCAGTTTCTCCCTCTGATCACTGCCCTGCTCCTGGCTGTGCGTACTGCATCTCTCAGGGGGGCCCCCGGCCCGGCATCAGTAAGCCCATCAGAGGGAGACCGCGATGCCTCTCTTTTGATCAGCGCAGTCGCCACATTAGCATGCACCTCTGCGCTCTGCTGCTCTCCCCTCTGCTCTAAGTAAGCTACCTGCGTGTCAGCGCCGCCGACCCACCAGGAGCCTCGCCCAGGTAAGAAGGCGCTCCGAGCCTGTCGGAATCGTAAATCGCTAATGAACACGGGCCCGCTCCGCCACTGATGAGAGGAGAGAGAACCGCGCTTGTGATCTCACCGCAGAGACGGTCATGGCGCCGTAGCTGAACGCAGCGCCGTGCACTCGGTGGAACCCGAGTGATACAAATCTACTGATGGTGTTGATTCAGTACTGAGACTTTCTCATCCCTCTTGGGGCTTACCTCAAAGGGAGGCTCACAAACACACTCTTTTGTACGTGCTTTTCCGTGACAACGAACTAACACATGAAAAAGCTACATTTCTTTTTGAAATCATACAAAAGGTAGTCTGTTTGTGTTTTAATCATAATATACAGTGGCTCTTTCATGCTATACCACAAACGCGTGTGTCAGTTCTGGTGAAAACTAAACAAAGAGGTTATTTGTCGGGCTATGATTTAAAAGTTTACTGTCTGAAGAATGTAGAGGAATTCTTTATTTTGTTGTTGCTGTTTTTAGGAGGGGTTGTGTTTGGCCCAGGCCTGTACTAGGTCTTGGTCCACAGCCGGGTGCCCTCTCACTTCTGTTCCACTTAATTAGCCCGGCCACAAAGGGGAGTTGGTCACATGGGCCCAATTTGGCCCGCTATAAAGTCTGCCAGGGGCTCAACATGCATTACTACAGGAGTATTTACGTGTCTGCCTCACCAGGGTAAGAGACTTTGAAGATGCAGAATACAGGACCGAGAAGAAGAAGAAGAAGAAGAAGGGAAAAGAAGGAGAAAAAAAATTACTGAAATGAAAGGAGGGGACCCTTAAATTCCAGGGAATTTTTCCAGATGTTGCGCAAATATTCTGCTGAGGCAATCCAGATGTGCTCACACTGTTTATTCCCTCCTTAGGCTCGCTGTTCCAGGGGCTTTTCTTTCTTCCCCTTTTTCTTTCACTCTCTCTTTCGCCTTCTACAACCCCCCTCCTTCGAGGAGCCCACATCAGTGTTCCCTGATAGAGCCTTTTAAGTGAGGGCTTTTAATAGCCCCCAGGGCACCTTAGCATCCACTAGGATCCTGTAATAAACATACACTCATTCTCCACAGCACACGTGTGTGTGTGTGTGTGTGTGTGTGTGTGTGTGTCTGTCTCAGAGAGAGAGAGATTAGGTGCCTTGTTTTATCGCTCTTTGGATCAATTAATAACTAACTCTGTTACTAACAATAGCTGCACTTCTGATGCGATGAGAAAAAAGAAAGCCATGCACACAGTGAAGCAAGTCCTAAATGAAAACAACATGCTTCCTGCTTCCTTTTTTGGAAGCCTCCACAATGATTCAGTTTTGTTTCCACGCTTTCCATCACTTCTCCCTTTACCTCTCCCACAGAGCGTGACCCAGCCACAACCCCTGACCCTCCCTCTCCCAGACAGCGCTCTGATTCTCAGCTGCTCCGCTCTACACCGCTCCACATACACCACTTCAGGAATCAGTGTGTCGGGCACCCCCCCCCCACTACTACTGGTTCAGAACAAACACGTTTGTATCATCAGCTAATCACGCACATGGCAGCATACATGTGCAAGCGTGTACACGCTAACACATATGCAACATGCCCAAGCATACACACATAGCCCTCCTGATACTCAAGTACATGCAAACGGGCCTAATCTTGCTGGAACGATCTGTGGATAAAGCATTCATTTCTTCACCAACATTTATACCAGACATGTCAGGCAAAAACACCAGACATACAACTGTTCAAGCTTCTCAACTGTGGTGATGTGCAGCTTTTCGGTTTTATGTAAACTGAACATCACACAAAGCAACCAATCTGAAGACGTCACCTTGGCCTCTGAGATTGTTTTGTGGGCTTGCATTTAATAGACGAAATGATAGAAAAAAAAAACATTAAATCAATTTCTTTTTAAAAGAACCGTTAGCTGCAGGACTAGAGTATGCCAACACCAGCGGAGCGCACACAAATCCACAAATGCATAAATCTTCACAGCTGCACACAATCCTGCCAATAACAGTCCTGTCCCGCCAACAACTCAGCGCTCTGATCTGTCCCGTTTAATCTGTAGCCTTCTCCTGTTTCCCATTCTGGGCTGAAACAGAAGAAAGCATCCTAAATGTGACACTTGAACTCGTCAGAGCCGTTTTGCAGGCAACTGTCAGCACTTTGGTATGCAGAACGTTGACGACAAAGACATGACCAGCACCTGCACGCCTGCCTGTCTCTGGCTGTCTTGTAAACCTAGTTGCTCAACTTTCTTTATCTAAATAGCACAAAGAGCAGATTTACATAGAAGGTAGGGTTGCATCTGCACTGAATTCCTAAATCATTATGCTAGAGCGTCAAGACTAAATGACACTGTCATGGAACAGTGATACAAAGCAATGTACATAATAGAATCCATTTACTGTACATGACTGAGAACATTTTCCAAGTAGTGATTACTGCATTCTGGTCTTACCATGGTCAAGATGGGTTTATATCGGAGCAATTTATTATGCGGTTCATTGTTGTCTAATATTATGTGGCCTCGTTGTTTTGTATTACATGGCTCTACCGTTTGATTTTACTGCACACCCTGTCTGCGTAGCAAATTTCCCTTATGGGGCAATAAAATGTTGAACTCAAATAGATTGAATGCTGTGGGCAGAGGAAGGGAGGGAGCCGTCACGCAGTTAGAAACGGCATGAGACGAGACTTTACTTTTCGTTTTAGTTGCTTACAGTGTTTGGTACAGTATGTTCATCCAACAATGTCAAGAGTAAAAAGGTTCCTAATTGCCCGTGTTGTTTTTCAAGATAGAAAGCCCCTCCCCCTCCATTCTTAACAGCCTTCCTGCCGTTGGGAACATTCCTAGAACCAGAAGGCCGCAGCAAGATGTCCAACCGTAGGTGACAAAGCCCTCCAGACTTGTGTGTTGACTTTCTGTATGTGTGCACACGTCTGCCTGTGTGTACATGCGTACAGGTGTGTTGAGGCCAAGGGGCCACAGTCTGGGCGGATGTATGAACATGCTAGGCCTGCAGGCGTCAACAACGAGTTGGTTAATCACTCTTTCTCTACTGCAGGCAGAGGAAAAACCCACAGAGGAAACCTGTTATCTCACATATTATCTTTTTTTTCCCCCTCTTGTCTCTCTCATGCATGGTAATTTTAGAAAATAATGTGAAAGTGACAACTCGTTAAGCCTGTGCGTATTTACGCTTTGTAATCATGTCTGCAATGACCTGTGACAATACTTTTGTATCTGCTAGCGTCCCTCGGTATCCTCCATCTCATCAGCAATCCAGACTTGTTTGGTCGCCCCTGTAATGGATCTTGCGTTTATCATAATTGCAGTCGTAGCCTCTAATCTTACAGGCTGGTTTACTTTGCCAAAGTTGAATCTGAATCCTGTCGTTTTATTGCGAGGACGTGAAAGTCGACGATAACTTTCAAATGCACTGTCTTGACAACTTTCTCGAATAGGATCTGGAAATGCTCTAGCTAATTTAACAGCTTCAACTGTCCTCAATCCATGCAGGGCTTACTATGACAACGTCCAGTTCCGTTTCAGTTTATTCACAAAACAGTTAAAGTACAATCATACTATGATATGTGAAATGGGACAGCCTGGTAAGCTCTCTGAAGCTTGAGAGTAGGGGCCCAGACAGTACGAAAATCATATTTCAGATATGTTATTTGGTATATATGTGCACGTTGTCTAGATTTGAAAAGTGCATGTCCTGCATGGCCTTTACACTCCGGGGGCTTTTTTATTTTTTAGAACTGTTGTTTTTGTCATGAGTATTTTCACACAGAACACAACTGTTACGCGGTGATAAAGCGACAAATAAGGTTGATTTTGTTTTAGCTTCCATACAGCCATTAAAAGGCATGAACCAATCACATTGTGCCTATACTTTTAATATTGATTATAAAACAACACGGAGGCTCCATAGTTGCGAATTAGCCATGGCTATAAACACTGTGATACAGGCATCGGATTGTTCTTTATGTAATAATCTATGTTTTTTGTATCTGTCCCTATTAAAATAAACAACAAATAAATAAATAGCCTCAACCGAGATGGGAAACTTTACTCCTTTAACTCTTGACAAAGGCAACACAGAGCAGATCCACTCCTTCCGTTCTTACCTTTCACAATAAAAGTCCTGGACATATACACTGCGTAACCGTTTACTAGAACTGGAACTCAAATTCACTCAGAGCATTTCACTTTGGATTCCCGACCATGATCGGAAAGCACAGGGAAATGGTTTTTTTTGTCTTTTGTTTACATGGCCGGAGTGGATGCTCACTCCGGAGCTAACCCCCGTCACTCCACTCAGCAGCCGGAAAACACGACACGGGACACCTCCATTGGTCTTGAGGAGCTAAAGCATTTAGTTGTGAGCAAACTGCAAACTCAACTGTGCATTCACTTGATACCTTTAACCGCTAGATTTGCTCCAATCGCTCACTCTCTCGTCCGCTCACACTGCATCTACTCTCTCTCGCCTAACCAGCATCCCCAGAAGCAAACTCAAACCTTCCCACTGACATCCTAATATATGCCTGGAACCAGCTGTGGTAGAATAGTTGTGATTAAATGCATTTTCGAGTTGTTTATTCCTCATGTTCCCGGTGTGCAAAGACCTTTTTACAGTAACATTTACAACCTGCAAAACACCTAAAAGATTAACCAAAGACCCTAAGAACCAACTATCCTCACCCCAACTACTAAATGGTCCCATTTATTCCTTCAGTCTCAGCATTGGTTAAATAAGTAAGATACAATAAATAGAGACATATGGAAAGTGAGAATAACAGTCCAATTTAAATGGATTTCTGAGTAGAGGAACTAGTTTAGAAGAAAGGAAAAAACTAAAAGTCCTCTAAAATAAGGCAACCATAAAAAAAACCCTAAAAGCACCTTGCAAAATAACAGAATAAAATTATTTTTATTTTGTAACATTTATGCTGCAATCAGATATTCAGCGATACTGAACAAGTATCGCCAAGTATGGAACCCTGGTGTGCATGAAGCAGGGGGCTTGAAACCTGTACAAATGTATACCGAACCCAACGGTGACCATGGAAACAGGAACATGATAAAAGGTGGCTACTGTGTAAGTGTTATTAGTGATGTAATAATTCTCTGCAGTTACAGTTGCTATACATGCCCAGTGCGTTTGTTAATAGCAGCTAGTTAGCTGAGCTAACATGGGGACATTCACTGTTTTGACTCAAGAGGTGAAACGCTACGAGATTCTTAGAGTGATGCCATTATAATATTCCCTCAAATTAAAAGTTGAAATCCTAATCAAATCAATTCACAAAGCAGAGCTCCTGAGGTAAATAAGTGTTTAAAGGAGAGAGCTAAGGAGTTTCTTAAGCAGGGAAGAAAATAGCTGCAGGAAGTGGATGAAAGGAAGGGGGGAAAGTTTAACAGATTATGAAGACGAATTGCTACCGACTCAGTGATATTTGTAGCTTAACGTGATCTCATCACAGCTGCGATTGCATTAATACTTCAATGAATCAACACAATTACGTCATTAAATTATTTTACTATTTTACCGCATCCAGATATACACACCTTGCCTTGCATCAGCATGTCAACACAATGGATGAAATGCATAAAATAAAGCAGAGGTTTGTTAAAAAGGGAGCTTTTGAAAACACTTCAGGGAAGGTGTGTTGATTTTGGGAGCATTACAGGCTCACAGCCAATGATCATGCCAGGTTCGTCTGGCCAATACTGACAAATGTGAGCTTGTTATTGGCATACAATTATGTTTTTTAAATATTATTATCATGTCAGCAGGTTGCCTGACAATGTGTGTAGTATAACCTTAGAGAACTGAGTCATTGGCTTTTATTAGCTACTTGTGTTTTGTGCCCACGGGCCACTGTGCCCTATTCTGTCTAAGTCTAGTTTAAATCATGGCTGTTCCCAAATAACTTATTTTTCTGGGGGAATAAACGCCTTTCTGTGTGTTCAAGGCAAGCACATCTCTTTCTCTCTGAATAAGAAATAACTACATTTCAACTCTGAGTTGTGATTGGTCTCAAATTTGGCAGTATGAGGCAGGCACACTGGGGTCAGATCTCATTTTCATGCCAGTGCAAACCTCTACCTGACTCGGGAAAGAACTATGGGGGATATCCTGAGCCAGCTTTGAGTGGATTTTGGAAAACCGCTTTGTTTTTTAGAAATCTTCTTTCTTATATAAATATAAAAACGCTACAAGATTGACTTAACATTCACTATGAGAACGACAAACCTTTCATCAACAGGGTAAGCCAAAGCATTTGTAGAAACGCTCTGTATCTTCCTCTCTCCAAACTGCATTCTATAAACGCTTTTTAAAAAAGGCATTTCATCACGGATATTAAAAATGGTAGCTGGCAATTCATCTGATATGCAAAAATATGGAAAATGGAGCTACTTGATCACAGTCAAGATATGCATTTGTTGGCGTGAAAGTGTACATGTACATAACCTTCACCGTGCTGCCTTCTGCTTACACCCAAACACCCACCCACACACACACAGTCACACACGCACACACAGAACATAACCGAGGTGTTTTGCATGCTGTGGGATTTCCGTGGCCCTGTGCCCAGCAGTGCGTGGAAGCCTCACCCCGCTGGCATCTGGCAAGGTGACAGACAAACATAACGACGGCGGAGGCAATGCTGGTGGTGGTGGAGGGAGGGATAAAAGGCGTGGGGCACACTGGGACACCTCCTCTCATTCCCTGTGACCTCAAAAAGAAACTGGGATGGAGCAGCGAGAGACCGTCTTAATTACCTCGCTCGGTTTCTGCTGCGGCGGCTAGTGTTTACATGTACATACACACAGACACACGTGGGCTGTTTTCAGTATGTGTGTGTGTGTGTGTGTGTGTGTGTGTGTGTGTGTGTGTGTGTGTGGAAAAGACAGGGGAGAGTACTGTGCATACACCTGAATATACGGTTTTATTAAAAACAACCTAACAGTTGGGAGTCCGTAGTCAAATTCTTTTCCTTTCTCCGAGGAGTGCAGAAACATCAAACGCATCATTCCAGCGTTTGATCATGTTACACACTGATGATATGGCAACCAGACCAGTGTAACAGATCCATATTATTACAACAACATTACAACAATACGCTGTAGTTTAATCTCAGTTACGTGACCCCTCGGAAAATACAGTTCTATTCACTCCTGCTCCATTGTTCTACATGACTTTAAGTGGAGTAAATGAAGAAAATGTGGGCATAAGGAAATATAATGACATGAAGGAGCATAAGATATCTAGGATTCACTCGATTCGTCATCCCTCTGCGGCGAATACACGCCAAAGCCTATGTGCCCATAACTTAATTACACGACGCATCATAATCGCCAAACAGCTGGGACATTTTCACGCATTACCGCGCTCGCAGAAGAGTTGAGAATTGTTTTCATTATTGAAAACATGCCAACTGGAGGATTGCGGAGGAGAGGAGAAGGTAGTTAGCCTCTGACAGCTACTGTTTTTTATTTCTTGGCAGGGTTTTATACAATATGCCTCTGAGAGAGAGAGAGAGAGAGAGAGAGAGAGAGAGAGAGAGAGAGAGAGAGAGAGAGAGAGGAGAGTTCTGGCTGGAGTAGGGCAAACCGACCTTCCTCTCAGTGCGAATTACGAGTGTGATCTGGTCAAATCCCCACAGAGACCACGTTTCCACTTCAAAGGAGTGGCTGTACGCACCCTGAATACTGCCAGCCCACAGAAAAGAAAAGCCATTCAGACACTCGGAGGACTGGAATTGACCCAGAGACTAATGGTGCTCAGATGATTCCAACACGGAGTAATCAAAGTATTCACAGCAACAACCACGCTTCTGCAAATCCAAACCATGAGTATAAAATCACTGCTGAAGGGTCATTCTCATCAAGCAAACAATCCCTGCTTCTATCTTTTAAAATATTTTCCTTTTCTTTCTTTTTTTATTATTGTAAACTGAATATTTGTATAGGCTACACTTAGACTAGTCCTTCCTTTGTGGCAGCACCGATTACAATCACCGCAAATCACAAATGATGCAATCAAGACACAGAGGGAACTACACAGGACAGAAAAAAAAGGAAAGGAACAGAAAAGGTAGATAGAAAGACAAAAACACAGAAATAAAGAAAGAAAGGAAAAACAAAAGGACTAACGACATGCTACTGTCTTTAAACACTTTAAGCGACAGACTGAACGCCAAAGGCAAATTCCTGAAATGATCGAGCGTACGAGGAGCAAAAGGTCAAGGTCTGAGGGGCAAAGTTCAGTGCGACCCGTTATCAATAAAGACCTCCTGCGAGCGAGGAGCTCCTTACACAAATAATTAACGAGCCCTTGAGTCATTCCATGATCCGTAGGCTACATCAAAAAAAGCCTCCCAGCAGTTTCTGATTCATACTATGTTTAGAACATAAACAAGTGAGGGCTGCGGAGGAGAGAGGAGAGAGCATGACAGGCTAAAATATGCCCTGTTTTATCTGAAGCCAACGCTTAATGCTTAATAATGATCAGCAGAGATATTCCAGGAAGGAAAAAAAAAAAAAAGTCCACACTTCAGCACAGTTTACTGTAATTAAAAGAACACACACTACCGCTGTGTTCATAATTGGAGTGTTTATTTTTTTCTTCTTCTCTCGTACAGTTTTTGGTTTGGCAGGGTTGAGGGGTGGGAAAGTGGAGGGTGGGCACATAGACGGCAAGCACATTTCCTTTGATTTGCTTGAGTAAGAGGCCTCGTGGGTGAGATTGAGAGAGAGAGAGAGAGAGAGAGAGAGAGAGAGAGAGAAAGAAAGAGAGAGAGAGAGAGAGAGAGCGAGAGCGAGAGAAAAGGAGAAAGGAAAGGGAGAGAGAGAGCTGTCACTTTAAGCCATTAAGTCTTGCTATAAAACTCCTCCAATAAAAATGACAGCTGCAGCCCCTTTTCTCAAAAGGGGAGCAAAAGCATCACATCAGGAACACAAAACTGGACGGCCGTAAAAGACAAACTTGGCCAAATGCTTTTGGCAATGTAATTCCACCAGCCCACTCCCACACACACACACACCCCCACCACACACACACACACACACACAGTATTACCTTTGTTCCTGAGTTACTGCCAGAAAAAGAATGTCCGTCTCTCCCACACACACACACCATCATGAATCTCACTTTCTCATCAAAGACCATGAACTTCATTGATTTGGGGGTGTGTGTGTGTGTGTGTGTGTGTGTGTGTGTGTGTGTGTGTGTGTTTATGCTGGGGGTATCTTATGTTCCCCCAAACAGAAAGCACCACATTCAGGAAAAACCACACACACACACACACACACACACACCTCTTTAGCAGGTGGTAAAACAGGCCAGATATTTTTCAATCGTGTTAAATCAATTGTCACCTATCAAAAGACAACATGTTCTGTCTTTTATTTCTGTAAATCATAAAGACTTCAGTCAAGTTCGCTTTAACAAGGGTCGAAAATAAACCGGTGATTTAATGTGTAAAAGTCTCATCATTTTATCAAATGTGACTCTGGGTTTTCTAAAAGGTTGAGGATGTCAATTTAAAACAAAGATAGTTTGAAAAAACTTAAATTTGAAAAATTAATCAATTAGAAGGCACTCGGAGAGTGCACACCTCAGTCTCAATGCTATCTCACAATGTTAACGCAGTGTGAATTTTCCTAGTTGGGAACTCATTTTTCAGATCATTCTGACACCACGTGAATGCAGCACACGCCCTATCTCCCAATGTTAACGAATGTGAAAAACAATTTGTGTGTCCGCCCCCGCAATTCAGATCCGCTCCAAAATCCAATGGGTTATCCTTGGCCCACGCTACACCCTTCCACCAAGTTACATGGAAATCTGGCCAGTAGATTTTTTTTTTTTTCTGGAATCCTGCTGACAGACAAACAAACCAACAAACCAACATGCAGACAAACCGAACCGAAAACATAACCTCCTTGGCGGAGGTAATAATTATAAATAAATGAAGACTGTACATCTGACACAGTCATCTCTGTGCAAGTGGTCAAGTTGATTTGATCTAACTAGCCCTTACATGTCTCTGAGGGCTTCACAATCTCAACTACACACTACACAGCACCCTCTATCCTCAGTCCCCTGATTTGGATGAGGAAACATTTAATAAAACCAATACAACCGGACATGTGCAACATTCAGCTGCTCCTCCCTAGGTGCTGACACAAATACAATATTAAATCAATACCTACACATTTGACTGACTTTACAGAAAAAAAAAAAAACTTACAGGCTTTTCACCTCTCACTCACTCTGCTTTCCTTTCACAGCCTGTCAACTGTTTATTGCACTGACAGACTGTCACGGCGATCAGCCTCATATTGCTCTGACTAAAGGACACAGTCTCCTTTCAATGTCATCCCTTCAGTCTTTATAGCTTAATGTCAGATATGCAGGGGGGGAATGATAGTGGAATCAGGCAGCACATCACCATACAGTACCGAGCATATTTTGCCAAAGGGGGGGTGTCGTCATCACAGCCAACAACCGATATATAATTGTATAATGTACTTGCTGTCATTTCAAACACTTGCGTGTCAGAATTTCTAATGCAGCGCGACAGATAATAACACTGAGTGAGCGGCTAATCGATACGCTCAAGGACTTCGCAGATAGCGGCGTCCTTGAAGGGTGGGCCAATTACCAATCAGCACTCAAGTGGACCTTTGAGGGAGCAAGTTTAAATATAAATGGTGATTTAAGGGCCCACGAGTTAGGACTATAGGCGATGAAAAAGCTGCTGATGCAGCATGTGGTGTGGCTGCGAGGAGATGAGATCTTCGGCTGCTGGAAAAGTCTTCCCGCTCATTCAAACAATTACGTGTTGAGCCTTAAACCAACCACAGAGGCTTTCAGCTCAGACTTGTATATGCTGTCAAGTGTCTGCATGAGCTACTCTGGTGTACATTTAGGCAGACTGAAACTCGAATCACTTTCAGCGTGGTGGACACACAATACGGTGCACCTGTAATAACAGCCCGCCTGTGTGTGTGTGTGTGTGTGTGTGTGTGTGTGTGTGTGTGTGTGTGTGTGTGTGTGTGTGTGTGTGTGTGTGTGACACTGGACGGAGTATTTCTGGGAAGCCACATAAAGGATGTTGTGACGACAGTGTCAGCCTGTAACAGAAGAAAGCCGCCCGGTGTCTCAGAAGTCTCTGCGAATCTCCTCGGTGCATCCAGGCAGCTCTCTAAACGTGTCAAGGTGTAACACGACGCCCTCATGAAAGAGCTGCAGACACAATAACCGGGCTGGCCTCCAGCTCTGTGCTGTAGCTCTGCTACAGTGGACACGGGGCTGCTCTGTTCGCTTAGACAAACTCACAGTAGCAGCTCAGCATTAATAATTTACACTGCTCGTGTGTGACAATGTGGGTTTGAAACCCTGGAAATTAAACGCAGAAATTTGACCAAAAAAAACAAAAGCCTTTGCCTAAGATGAATTTAGTAATTCATAAATGTATTCAAATTGTTACTGACATTTGTCAGTTCATTCAAGCAATACAACATTAACACATTTAAATTATGACAGCGTGGTAAATGGCCCTTCTTTCCTTTGAGTCTTTACTTTCTGAGGGAATGCAGCATGAAAAATAAACAAAGAAAATCTCCAAAACTTCCTCCATAAAAAAAAAAAAGTAGCCTAGCAAATTCAGTATCTCCATAACCTGAGATATCCCTGTGTAGATTGCATGATCATTTTCATCCACACAAAATAGGTTTCTGTTTAAAAGGTCAGAAATGATAACCATGTACAGAGATCCTAGTGCAGTTATTCCAAACCTGTGTCACCTGTTTAATACTCATCTTTACTAGAGTGAAGTTTTAAAGAGACAAACTGATGTCGTTAACAAGCCAAGCAACTTTGTTTGAGCCCAGAGCCAAGTTTAAAATGCAACGGTGTGTGCTACTTGGGTTCATTTTTAAACAATTAGCTACACATTCAGTGTCAAACGGAAGCAAGTTTGAACCAAGCCACGAGAAAGACAACATAAAGCGTATTTAAAAAAAAAAGGCGTTGATGCATATCTTTGGGGTACATGTTAGTCAAAGAGTTACCAGGTGACTTAATGAAAACGCACACAACTTGCGCACAAGCTAGCTTAATACAGACAACACATGGTAAAAAAAACTGCTCGTGCAAGTTCAAATTCCTCTGTTTCCTCTGAATTTTCTGTTTAAATTCAGCCCTACTCGCTACAGCGCATAGCAAACGCTACAGTAGCAATAAAGCTTCATCTCGGTTTGCACTTTTCCATGTGGACCTGATATAAAATTAAAATAAAGTTTTCAGCCAAGTGAAAACAACTGCCACATTTGAGTGGAGCGCGCGCGAGTTATGCGCACAGCTCATCCCAAGCGAGATGTCACTACGTATCAAAGCGAAATGTCATCAGCTCAAACAGCAACATTAGACACATGCGACATAGAGAGGACATATCTGCTTTTATTTTAGTATTAAACGAAAGAAGACAACGTCCGCTAAAGCTCGTCAACAGCCCCAAACATGTTGCTGCATTTGGCAACTAACCCTAACCCATTGCACGCACTGTCAAAAGAGAAAAAAAGGGGCATACTCAAAAACAGCGAGTGGACACGTTTCACACTAATCTGCCGATGAAAGTCCTATCAAAACCCCTCACACGTATAACAGAACAAGGCTTAGTCATTGAACAAACAAACTTACCCAATGACAGGAACGGTTTGGTTTCCATGTCTGTCTGGTAGGTTAGCTCATGCCAGCTGAGACGACCGCGTTTGGGAGTTTTTCACTGGCGGCTGCTCGAGCAGACCAGACCCGGACCAGGGCTGCTGCTGCTCCTGCTCCTGCTGCGGTTCTCTTCAAGTAGACTCGGCACGAAGCGTAAAAGTGACAGGTCGCTGTGTGATAAGTCTCAAAAGATAACCCTAATGTCTCTACCTCTCTTTGCTCACTCAGCTGCTGCGCTCGCGCTACTCTCCCTCTCGTGCTCCGGTGTACAGCAACTCCAACTACTGGATCTGCACTGCAAAAGGGACCTGTGCAGGGGGTACTCCCACCAACGCAGGCCGAGCTGCAGCGACAACGCCACAGACAGGAGCCCTTATCGTGAACTTTGAAATGAACAACACAAAAAGAAAGACAAACACGCAGCGCATTTCATCACAGCTACCCTATTAAAAAAAGGTGGTCTGCAGGTTTCCTCGAGGTAGAGGTTTTCCAACTCACGCGGAGCCCTTTCAGCTGAGTAGCAGATAGGCTACTTACTCTTTTCACTGCTTATCTCCTGTTATTTTAACCTGGTCACATCTGTTAAACCACGGCTGTTGGCTCAGTAGATAGATATTGCAACGGCACACTCACCGCTAAAGCAATTGGCCTATCTCTCTCTAGAAGCTGCTTCAACATAATATAAAATAGACCCACTCACCTACACAGAAGGGTTAAGGTTTGATAACATCTTATCCAGTCTGAATCTGGTATCAAATCCAATTATTGAATCTCAATCGTTTTGAAACTCAAACTTTAGGTTTAAGTAGAAAATGGATTAAAGAGCTATTGAATTCATTTTTGATAAAGAACTTAAAATCCAAGACTTTTTATTAATTCATTATTACTTCTTTTTTTTTAATAAAGTTTTGCCTGCATATTTGCAAACTGAATGTTTTGTACATTCCGATTCAGAGATGTAGTCAAAACTTTGTTCATCGCCTAGTGATGGAAATCTGTCTTTGTCGTGTCTCCAAGTACAAACACAGTGCAGTTGTTCTTTGCTAATGAAGCAGGCAACATAAAGAGTTCCCTGACACTCAAACAAATCCAGATATTTCACCAACTTTGCCAATTGGCTATTGTAATGTGTTCAGAGTGCATAAAACTAAAACAAAAAAAGTAAATCCAGACCAAGAAAGTTGTGCAAGCTAAAATGTAACACAGTTACAATATCAATATTTTCCCATACTGTTCTCTGCCAACATGGCACAAAAAATGATGAATTTATTGCAGATGCATAAAACCTTGGGGCAGATTCACATAAGCCACCTCTGCTAGCTTTAAAGCACGCTTAATTTGCATATCTCTCCCTGCATTCAAGCAATGCTACATCTCTGTCATTGTTTTTGCTGCTATCTGGACATGACATGCTCAATTAAACCCACATCCATCTTCTGTGCACCTCCTCCCCTTTGACACTAAATCCTGCACATATGGGAAGGCACATGTTTCAGGAGAGTCAAAAATGCTTCTTCTTTGGCCCAGATTGAAGGAGCGTACCACAGATGCAGGCGTTACATTTCCCCCATACTGTAAAATCCCTTATGCAGTGCATTAGTATACATACGCCTCCTGCAGCCATCCTCCAGGCCCCTGTGATGAGCCTGCTCCTGTTAAGCATTTGAAGGTGTTCACCACGTTTGTACCGAGGCGAGATACATAATTAATGCAATGTATGGCACATCAAAGATCAAAGGCAGCAAAAAAAAAAAGAGTAAAGTTAACTGGGCACTGTTTCAAGGTGTGATTGTGTGCATGTGTGTGTGCATTATTTTATTTTTTATTATTTTTGGGCATTTTAGGCCTTTATTTTGATAGGACAGCTGAAGACATGAAAGGGGAGAGAGAGCGGGAATGACATGCAGCAAAGGGCCGCAGGTCGGAGTCGAACCCGCAGCCGCAGCATAGAGGAGTGAACCTCTATATATGGGAGCGAGCTCTACCAGGTGAGCTACCCAGGCGCCCTACGTGTGTGTTTTTTTTGTGTAGTTGTGCAGACGTGTGAGGAGAGAGAAAATCAGCACGGCTGATCCTTTCACTCAAGGCCTTGCTTTTGTGTGATATACATCCTTTATCTATGTCTTCTGAGTAAACAATTATCAATCAGCAGACGGTGTCATGTTAGCACGATGTTGATAAGTGACTTAATTGACTGGGTAATTGCTCATCAGAGGGGGAGGAGGGAAGGAGGGAAGAGCAGCGATTGGACGTCCTGTTTGTCCTCGGTTCAGGAGGCTGTTTTGCCTTGGGCCTTCGCTCTGTAATAGAAGACAGACACAACACGGCCTTTCTCAAACACCTCGATCAGGCCGAGTTCTCTCATCCTCGGCCGTGATTAATAGCGTTCTGACCCTTCACCTCCATTCATATAAATTCTCTGGAGGGGTGTTTTGGCTCTCCACAAAACATCACACTTCTGCTAGCCGAGGCCTCAAATCTATACTTAACTCTTAATTGCAATATCTCTTGGCTCAGTTCTTTCTTTCTTTCTTTCTCTTTTGCCATGTTTTTCTCCACTTTAAGTAACGTGTTTGGGCCTCAGAGGAGATGGGAGACCACCGTTACGATACACTCTGCTATGGTTGCTTTGACAGCCAACCTCCTCCTCTTTCTCCCTCTCTTAAAGTGGGTGATAAATGAGACAAGGGCCTTTTGGTCTCCTTTGTACTTTGACCATTCACAACAAGCTCGTCCGTAAAAGCGATTATGGCCTCTTTCAGTGGCAATGACAATGGTGGCCAGTCCTGAGGAATGTACGGATAAATGTACACTGCAATTATATTCCGATGAATTGTTTAGTCAATACAATGTTAGAAAGTGGAAAATGCTTATTAGAATTTCCCAGAGTCTAAGGCGATGTCTTCAAACAGCTTGTTATGTACAACCTGTGGTCCAAAACTCACAGGTTTTTTCAATTTACAATTATACATTTTTGTTATAGTTTAAACGAGTGATTGTTGTAACACCACTGGAATCCAATTGTTTTTTTTTTTCCATTTGCCAAGCTTCGTAACGAAATAGAGGAAATTACATAAAGCAAGTAATCAGCCACTAAGTTGATTTGGTCTTTATTAGGAGGAAATACCTGACATTTCTCCATTTTGTTTGTTTTACTGATTCCACTCAAATGTGGACATGAAGAAGGTTCGCTGCGAGGAACACAAAAGCACGTTGAGATCATTAGGGCGTTTGCTGAGGTGTTCAGCATTGTCCGCCCTGAGGGAAAGTCTTGATCGTCACAGCCCTGGGTTCACATTCCTTAACCCTTAGGGTCAGGGCTTTGTCTGAGGATAGCACTGAGGCAACTTCCCCTGCGGAAATCAACAAGAGCTGACACACTGAACGCTGGGGACGCACACAGAGGCAGGAAGAGGGACCACCACACACACACACACACACACACACACACACACACACACACACACACACACACACATTTTAATCATTTATTTATGTCCACATGAAGAAAAATAGTACAGGGACACAAATAATACCGATGCAATACAATACATACACAAACTCATGGACCAGTGACACGCAGCAAATCTTCACAATATCACTTAACAAGCATAATACTCAGTTTTTAAGGGTATACGTAGCACAATACTCAGTTCTTAAGGGTATAAGTAGCACAATACTCAGTTCTTAAGGGTATAAGTAGCACAATACTCAGTTCTTAAGGGTATAAGTAGCATAATACTCAGTTCTTAAGGGTATACGTAGCACAATACTCAGTTCTTAAGGGTATAAGTAGCACAATACTCAGTTCTTAAGGGTATAAGTAGCACAATACTCAGTTCTTAAGGGTATAAGTAGCACAATACTCAGTTCTTAAGGGTATAAGTAGCAGCGTCTCCGCCATATGTGGCGGCTGCCAATAATAGCAGATGTGGCACAGTACTTTGCAAGTTGTTTAGCCCTCTTTTTGGCCATCCCAAGTTGTTGCAGCCCTCTTACTACCAACCTGTGTGTGTTTAGGCTACCAAATATGAAAACTAGTAGCGTGCACCTATAGCCTAGCTCTGTGTCACACACACACACACACACACACACACACACACACACACACACACACGGTCACAAACATGGCTATTTTGTCTAAAAACCAAGTGCATGCTGTACAGTTTTAGATTTTTTTCAGATATAATTTTACATCTCTTCTCGGCAGCCATGGGTTTCCATTCATTTCTGTGCAGTGCTACAATTAAGTAGCAGAGTCTCATGCTGTGTAATCGTAGAAAGAAAATACATCCACATTTTACAAATAATTTAAAAGTGATTTGTATCAAATGGGATAAAACATGCAAAACAATAATAATGTATACTTTATTAATCCCGCAAGGGGAAATTACAATGTTTTCACTCTGTTGTTATTACACACAGGCCTGAATTACACACACACATGCTCAGTACCTATACTGATGAGAGAGATGTCAGAGTGAGGGAGCTGCCAGCTTTCCATGGTCCATGGAAAGGTACCCCGAGCAGTTGGGGGTTTGGTTCCTTGCTCAGGATCTTTTTTTTTTTTTTTTTTGTTTTAGTCCACAGAGTGAAAATAAAGACATAAACCTGTTAAACAAAGACCTCAGAAACAATTCCTGCTTTCGAACGACGCGCCCATGAAGCGCATTTCACCTCACATGCACGGCATCACTTTGCTCTGCTCTGTTTTCACAGACAGAGTCCATTTCATCTGAGGTGATAAGAGGTTTGTGGATATCTGCCCATCAAATCGAACAGATGGATGGCATGAATCCAGGCGCAGGGCCAGGAAATGGTAGTTTAAAAAAAACGCACAATATTTTCCTAAATGATCAGAGCCCATTCCGCTCAGGGCTGTTATCAATATTGAACATTACATCAGCAGTATCTGCAGGCTTTTGAATGCCGCCACGGGCAGATGAGACTCCCTCAACGGGAACATCTGAAGCTAATATCATATTAAAGCGAAATTGGCTACATTTAAACAGACACGGCGATAAATCACGTCAGCACATGGCAGAAGAAGCTGGTTTTATCGCGGAAGGGGAGAATCACCGTCCCTTCACAGCATCATCTTCTTACCTACGATTGAGTCCAGCATTATTGCACAATGATGGAGCTACAGTGCCGCTGGAGCCGACAGATTGGGAGGCTGAATTATGGCTGTGCAAAGGGTTGAAGGTGTAGTCAAACATTTCCTTTTTTTTTCTTTGTCTGGAGTTGAAAGAGGACAGGTTACGTAAGGTCACGTCGGAAGGTGGACTGATTCAATATCTCATCAATAATTTTACACTCAAATCTGTGGAAAAATCTGTTGAGACACATAATAAAGAAGCTCTCCTCTGTTACCGTCTAAAAAGCCCACATCAAAAATGTATAAAGTGTCACTTTCCGAATATCCTTTTCCCTTTTTATCTTTTTATTTTTGGCCAAACTGTCTCCAGTGAGATTGCTGTGTGCATAAACTGACAACACGGGCGTCTGATCCCAGATTTATTATCAAATTCCTGCAATACCATTACATGTAATCTGTCCCTCCACAGACTTGAGTTTGGGTAGGTCTACAGCACATTACATAAGATCTGTCTTAGCCCTAGCCCCAATTCACACAGCCATCTAGGTCTGTTTTGAAATGACAGTAGAACTACCCATTCCATTGTTTTTCCCGTTGTGTGCTGAATGGTCCCCATTTCTGTGCAGACATTTGTGTGCTGGAAACCACCAGTTGAAGTGTTGACCATAACTGTCATTTTACAGAAATCTATTTTTTTTGGCTTGCAGTTTTGCCTTTGCAAAACTCAGTTGCTTTGTGTTGCCTTGTTGCTGATCCTGCTTCCTAATCCTGCTTTGCTTTGCAGCGTTGTAGTCTCGCTTTGCCAGACCTTCCTCCAAAGCGCGTTGAAGGAGACTCTGGCTACTCCACACAGCATTCGGGGATGGGAGGAAAACATGCTCTGGTTTAATGGCATTTCTTTAAACCAATCAGAATCGTCATGGGCGGTGCTAAACTCCACACAGAGCCACTGCAAAATAGTCGTGCGAGAGAAAACTCAGATTGGACAGATAGTCTAGCTAGCTGTCTGGATTTACCCTGCAGAGATCTGAGGAGCAGTTAACCATATTCCTCATAAATCCACTGAATTTAAAATTCCAACACAAAGAAAGCGGACGGAAACGGAAAATACATGCATTCAGCGGAATTTCCTTCAGCACCGGAGTGGAACGCGAAGGATATAGACTAGCAGCGTTGTGACTTGCAATCAGAGCGCATCTCGCAACAAAACGCTAGTCCAGTTCAATCCTATAGGCTGAACGATTTGGAGGTGGGATAATTGACATAATAAAGTGTCTATTTTTTGTATTTGTTACTTTCATGAACTTCAATTTGCTTCAGCAGCAAACGCACATGTGCATGTAGCGTAACGGAGTGCACTAAGATGAGGAAATGTTACTCATCTAAAAAAATGACAAGACACGAAGGTAGAAAATGCTAAAATATAGAGATCTGAAACTGAAATGTACCTTTTCAAATGACACATTAAGACCTTTAATAGAGCTATAAACCTCAGATAAGCCTGGACATAGTATCTGATATTGGTCAATAGATGTGTCCTTAGTGACTTCCTCTCCAGTCAGTGCCGTACAGCTGGGAGAGAGCGCAGCACTGTTGGACTTCAGCTGGGTAAACATTCCCCACTGAGGCCAGAGATCTTGTGTACACACAGGGTACAGCGCACGTTCAGCGAGGGGGCCTCACAGCCGCAAGGATGGATGGTCTAACCAGGCCAGAGTCCATGTGGGCACAGCAGTCGAAATATGACAAGAGACCACCCCATCTGCTGAAAGCATTAAAAAGCTCTGATGAACCGATAACCGGCTTGGTTTTGGCCGTGGATGTCGTGTTTCCACACCTCCTCATATACACGTGTGTTTGCTAAGATGCACACACACACACACACACACACACACACACACACACACACACACACACACACACACACACACACACACACACACACACACGTGTCGCTGTATGTTAAGCAATCCTCAGACCGCCTAGGAAGGAAATAGACTCAGCGGGAGTCACATAAATGAGAGGAACATTAGAGTGAAGTGGAGTAACAGGACACCTGCAGACCAGCAGTGACAGTCGCACACACATGAACGCAAGAACGTAGCTAATAATAAACCTCTGTGAGTCAGACATGGTGGATGCGATAGAGATAATACATTTTCCTTGGCTGAAATCAAAGTAATTGTTCCTGTATTTGAAAGGAGCCCTGTGGAGATATCACAGCTAGACGTTTGTGTGTGTGGGTGGGTGTGTGTGTGTGTGTGTGTGGCCCAGTTAGCCCAAGGGATGCAGAGAGTAACAGTCAGTGATGCTATTTGCCTGTATTAACCTGGCTCACAGGCGATCATGTTCCCGCCAGGTAGACATCCAACATTTACCATATGTTATAGCACTGAGACCTTTGTTTGTTTGTCTCTTAGTTAACAGGAGATCAAAAAAAATATATTGTAGGTTTCAGTGAAATTTGTTGGATCGTAAGTCCATTGGCAAAAAAAATATTATTTTGGCTCATGACTCCTGATATGCGAGGCATAGATGGAAAATGTCTTTGGTTCAATATGCATTACACGCCAAGCCTATTTCTGCCAAAAACTGATTGGCTGCCACTTTGACTCTAGGCAAAAACAGTGTTTTCAACACTCTTTTAACAAAGTACATCTATTCGACACCAGATTTAAAGTACTTGAAAAAACATCATGTCCTCCAGACTAAACAGTAAGATGCGCTGTTTTCTCTTTTATGATCTGACGCCCATTTTTAACAGGACTTCATAGTTTGTCAGAAATCAGAAAAAAATATGATGATGTCACAATGCTACGGTTAGGTTAAAGCACAATAACAACGGGGCGGCCTCTAGCTCACCCAGTAAGAGCGTTCGCCCCATGTTGGCTGAGTCCTGCAGCGGCGCGGGTTCGAATCTGGCCTCTTGCCTGTCATCCCCCATCTCTCTCCCCCTTTCCTGTCTATCCACTGTCACTGTACAATAAAGGGAAAAGCCCCAAAAGAATAATCTTTAAAAAAAAAAAAAAAAGCATAACAACAACTTAGGTTAGATTTAGTAAAAGATCCTGGTTTGGGTCAAATAAGTACTAGGGCGAGCTTCGTTGTCACAGTTACAATAAAATCAACAAGTGGTTAAGGTTAGATGACGATCGTAGTCGGTTGGAGACATCAGCCTCCCGTTAAAGTCCAATGTTTTTTTTCTTCTAGTTGTGATAGATTTTACACAATCCACTACAAATCTCAAAAGCATTGTGCTATTGCAAACACATTTTGATGACACATGCACATATGGACGTAAACCATCCCAGAAAAAGTTGATGACATTTCTTGTTTTGTTACACCATGACAGATTTAAACATACAAGTCAGCAGCCATGAGTCTGACTCACTTTTGTTTTTTGTGTGTGTTTCCAAAGAATTGTCATTATTGCCTTGGGGTTATGTAACTAACTCATCACATGCCAAGATCTTTTGATTTTTAAAAATTTCAAAAAGTCAAGCGAGAAAATCTTATTCCCAAACCTTTGATGCCAGAACAGCTCTATCTTGTCAACAGGCTACTGGAGAGCCACCCTTCCTTCACACATGATCTGCCTGTGAACTGTGAGCATAGGGCTGCATGTGTTTGTGTATGTGTGGGTGTGTGTGTGTCTGAGCCACACTCTCACTGTGATTTACAGCTCCTCTCACACTCTCCCCTTCTGTGTGCTGGTCAACTGCCAATGGTGAAGGCGGCTACAAAATGACCGGCTAAGGAGAACCATAAATCGGGACACTTCCTACCACTGTCTCCCACTTCAAGGGAAAGCCTGTCCTGTTGCAAACGTGATTAACCTTCTTCCTCTCTGTCCACAACCCCCTGCACACACCCTCCAACCTCCATCCTCCTCCCCCCCCCAACAAGAAGCCATGCTGCAGGAAAAAACAACAACATGGGCCTCCTTCACACCTCAGAGGCAAAGAACCTTCCAGATTTGCCATTCCTTCCCTACACAGGAAATAACTAATAAAGTATAACCTACGCTTTGCATTGGACCTATAAGGACGTAAATAAAAAGAAATACAACAAAACAGTTAATGCAAGGAGTTACAGTATACCTCCCCCACAGCTACATGTGAAACGCTTTTTTCTTGAAGTTTTTATGAAAGTGCCTCACTTCTCCCAACGACAAAGTAAGCAGAAAGTTTTCAAAAGGCTTTCAAACCACAAAAGACTCGTTCAAGATAAGTGATGCGATAGTCCCAGAATACCAATTTGCAGCTTAGTAAGGAAGTTTGCTTGGTGCTGGAAGGTTTAGAGCGGGAATAGAGACGTGTTGTCATTGAGCTGCCTGAATGCATCTATGAAATTTCAGATGAAAAAGGGTGGAGGCTGGGGGGAGGGGGGGGGGGGGGGGAGGGGGGCTGTCAGTGGAGAGCGGGTCCTTCAGTGAACTGTGATAGCAGACTATAACATGAGCCTTCAGCTGCTGAAGCCCTGGCCTGTATAGTCTGCTCCTGCCCAGAGAAAACACACTCAGACACACACACACACACACACACACACACACACACACACACACACACACACACACACACACTTGAAACACATAAACATACAGTCATAATCACCCAAGTGCACACAAAAGGATACACATTCTGTCTATCTATCCACCCGCCTACTTACACATAGACAGACACAAGTACACACACACACACACACACACACACACACACACACACACTTGAAACACACATAAACATGCAGTCATAATCACCCACGTGCACACAAAAGGATACAATACACATTCTGTCTATCTATCCACCCGCCTACTTACACATAGACAGACACGTACGTGCACGCGCGCGCACACACACACACACACACACACACACACACACACACACAGAAGCTTGATCTCCTTGCTGTCAGTCAGGCTCTTATTCTGGGCTCCAGCTGAGGACACTGATGTAGCATTTTCTGAAAAACTTTATATGGCCAATCAAGCCAGGCCAGTCAAAATTATTTGAGTGTTGATGCAAAAGAAAAAGGCATGGAATTTTCATGCCGAGCGTTAAATTATTCACATTCACTTGGTTTTCATAGCTATAATTTCTCATCTGAGATCCTAAATCCATTTTTCTCATGCCCTTTAGACTTGATTTATAACTAGAAATGTCATAACCATACCCTGAATAAAGCAGCGTCTGTGCCGTTTCCTGTATATGTTTGTCTGACTTCACTTTATGTCTTGCTTCCAAGTCAGTTTATAATCTCTGAAGACGGTGTATCTATCTGATAAATTGGGAATGCTCTGAATGTTTGTGTGTGTGTATGTATGTGGTCTGTCTTTGAAATATCTCATGAACCGCTCATCCAATCTACTTCCTACTTGGTTTCATGGGTACCCATGGACTTGGGGTTTTGGAGCATTTGGAGCAATTTGGACAGCTTTGGATATTGGATATCAAAAAATGCAAATAAAACAAAACAGCCGAACAATAAAGGTTGAGGAAAAAATTGACGTTAAAGGAACATTGCAACTGTTGTTGAAAAAGGTTTAAAAAAAAGGCGCTATCATAACACTGGCTCTTCTGTGTCTACCCTTCACAATAAAGCAGCTTAAAATTCACTCAGAGCATTTCGCTAAGAGGAAACGCAATAAAAAGCCATTTGCCGACACTAAATATCAAACAAAAGCGAGACACTGTTTTAAGTTGCTCTGAGCTGTAAATTCAACACTTCTAAACAGAGGCAGAACATAACCTAATCTCGGAGCTTCCTCCACACTGCTGTGCAATGCGAGACAATCTTGGAGCTGACTGGGCAAAGACAGCAGTTTTCATCAGACTCACCCTGGATCCGGTTAATAAAGTGTAAGCTACTGCTAACTTACAACACTAATAACATTACCGTCAGCAAAATATCCCCGCAAATCAAGTCCATACTTCAACGTTAAAGGTCCTATGACATGGTGCTCTTTGGATGCTTTTATATAGACCTTAGTGGTCCCCTAATACTGCATCTGAAGTCTCTTTCCCGAAATTCAGCCTTGGTGCAGAATGACAGCCACTAGAGCCAGTCCTAGAATGAGCTTTCCTTAGGATATGCCATTTCTGTGTCTGTAGCTATTGAAGAGGAGAGAGGGGGGGTAACACCTATCGCCATTTCTAGCCACTGGGGGACCATAGGCAGGCTGGGGGAACGCATATGAATGTTAAAAAAACTCATAAATTGAAATGTTCATGCCGTGGGACCTTTAACCGTCAAGCCACTAAGCCTGTATGGAAATGAACACTACGGGCCCTATCTTGCACCCAGCGCAGCGCAAAGCCCCACGCAAGTGTCTTTGCTAGTTTAAGACCGACGCAGTTGTCAATTTCCCGTCCAGCGCCCACGTCGTTTAAATAGCAAATGCACCTGCGCCCATCTTTGCGCACGTAGGCGTGCTGGTCTTACAGGGAGTTGTGTTCAGGTGCATTCTGGGCATTTCGCTATCTTGAGGCAGTGATCACGCCATTGACCAACTAAAACCTGGTCTAAAGTCAATAGTGCAGCATTTCATTGTTATTTTAACAGCAAATTAGCAAAATGCGCCTAGGCTCGTGCACAGCACGCGCACACTCTGCTTGTTACACACACACACACACAGGGAAGCGCAGCAGCACACAAGCATGCAAAAGATTACAAATAAAACTATTATGGTGCAAACCCGCCATCATAATAGCAATGTGCCAAGGTACAAACGCGCCTGGCTTTTAAAGGGAAAGGGAGATGACACTCTGATTGGTTTATTGCATGTTACGCCCAAAATACACCTATGAATTAATGAAGACACTAAGTACAACCCTTTTGTACCATGCTGCCGGCGCACGGACCCTTTTTTCCGCCGTCAAACTAGCAAAAGTGGATTTGGACACGCCCTAAACGCACCTGCGCCAGGCGCTTGACGCCGTGTGCTTAGATCGTTAAAATAGGGCCCAAAGTGTTAAATTCGTTAACGATAATAATGACGACATGAGACAAAAAAGACAACACTCAAATGTAGTTGAACAAAACTCTATTTGCATTGCCTTCTCTCTCTCTCGCTCTCTCTCTCTCTCTGCGCACACACACACTCTCAGTCTGGAGCCGGCTGAATGTCTCTGTACCCTGCCCGTTTCTGGTGGTTGATTAATGCAGATATTTGCTGATTAGCTCTCATAACGGGCCAGGTGGGTAGTGCACTGCCATGAGTCCATGAGGCTAATGTCTGATTACTTCACATTTTCATTGTGATTCCATTCTGAATCTGCAACGTTCTCTGTCAGGTAAATATAGTAGCACAATGTCTTCCTCTGATGTAGACGTACACTGTAGGTCAGTAGTAGGCTA
Organism: Sander lucioperca; assembly: GCF_008315115.2. NCBI lineage: Eukaryota > Metazoa > Chordata > Actinopteri > Perciformes > Percidae > Sander > Sander lucioperca. The sequence continues at coordinate 31,801,949 of NC_050186.1, read as the reverse complement.
TACAGTGGAGTTGCATATCAAGTGGTTCGGGGTCCTTCTGTAAGTAATTTTGGGGTACAATTTGGTTCTGGAGAATTCTACGAGCAACTGCCCGTTCCAAACAGGCACATTTTCAACGGGAACTGTACTAATTGAATACAGTTGTGATATTATGGCAATGCATGGTGTGGACATATACTGAACTTCTTGTTAATTTGAAATATTTCCATGAGGGAATGCATTCTAAATGTAAAGTAGCAGTGAAGCCGCAGCTATTATGACAGTTGTGTATACATGATTAATGATGACGCATCTGCAGCCTGCGTCAACATAGGAAATCCTGTATATACGACGAGATGGCACAGGGATGTATACAATAAGCACAGCACTTCTATTATAAAATGTTACATGTACTGATGTCAAAACAACATCATTAAAACAGAAACTGTGTTTCTATTGGCTCTCTGGCACTATTAATACCTCATTGAAAGAGCTGCAGGGCCCTAATGACTGCACTCCAGCAAATCCAGTATTCCAGGTTTAAAGCCTGAACATAATAGCATGCCAAAATAGAAAGCAAACAACCACACAGAAGGTGAAAGCCATAAGTGCCTCTATGTGTCATAGACATCCTGATGACTACTCGTCATGTCCTGTTTTTGTGGTTTGTGCGTTGTTGGGTGGCACAGACATGCTCCTCTGCTGGCTGAGTTTGATCAGAAATTATTCAGCCGAGACTCACTCCACCCCCCATCTTAACCACCTTTTCCTTCATTAATAGAAAAACACTGATGTCATGAACCCATTACCATGTAATGATTTACACCAGAAAGACCTGCAAAGGAGCTGCCACTTCCTACTTTTCCCTTCCCTCCACACCTATACGTCTGAAAGCATGATTAGGTCATTATGTCATTATTACAATAATCCCATTAATGAAGTCCCAACTGCGGTAACAAACCCTGTTTGATGCACCCACAGGGATGTATTCAGCAAGCAGTCGGCAATTTTCATTTATTTATTTTTTTTTTAGCTTAGGGAGAAAATAAATAAGTGATGGAACAACACTGTTCATGCAAATCTCATTTCACTTGCGTCTTATGTCCCGCCACGCTTTCTTGGCAGCGCACAGCTGAGATTGTGGAGCAAGTGACAGCGCAGGGGCTTAATGTGACTGATTTGCTCTGTAATGATAATGCGATTGAGCACAGTGTTTTGTGGCGAGCCCAGAGGGGCTCATGAATGAGAGAAGGTTTGGCGTTAAAGTGCGAATGATCAGGAGGACCAGCCTTCTTCTCCCCGAGGCTCATACAGTGGATACATTAAAGCATGTTGTATCTCATGGGCAGAGTACAGTCTGCTGTGTGTCTGTGTGTGTGTGTGTGTGTGTGTGTGTGTGTGTGTGTGTCTGTGTGTGTGTGTGTGTGTGTGTGTGTGTGTGTGTGTGAGAATGGATCACACACCATATGGAAGTCTTCAGTGGGTAAAGTCAGCTATTGTACTGCAGTGATGTATGAGGCTGTCTAATGGATTGCTGTCAACATGTGGTATTTATTGTATATATTGTGTCACTCTGGCTCTCACTCTCCATTGTTTGCTTCACACTCCTCTAGCTTTTCACCATCTGGCAAGTCTGAAAATTCGGAATGTCATATTTAAGCATAGAATTCAAATATCTTCTTTTTGAATCACACACTATCACAGCTTCCCATGTATCTCACAATTCCTGGGATTTAACTATTTTTGTCCTTTATTAAATGTAGTCTTACTGTGTCTGCCAAACAACCAGTTTAGTATTTCCACCCATTATGACTTGGCTTAATATTTCACAGTCAGTGGCAGTACGATACCAGAGTTTTACTTTTGAGCCCTAAAACAATATTGTTGTCAGTTCTGGTAACGAACAGTGCTTTATTAGATATGTTACTTTGAAGAATGAAAACGTGTTTAAATGTCTTAAAGTACTCATATTACGCTCATTTTCAGGTTCATAATTGTATTTAGAGGTTGTACCAGAATAGATTTACATGGTTTCATTTTCAAAAAAACACAATATATTTGTTGTACTGTAAATTGCTGCAGCTCCTCTTTTCACCCTGTGTGTTGAGCTCTCTGTTTTAGCTACAGAGTGAGGCATCACACTTCTGTTCCATCCATGCGCAGTAAGTACTGCTAGCTAGTCAGTTGCAGAGTATGAGGGAGTGCCATGCTAGCAGCTAGGTGAGCATTATAACGTGTGTTACAAAGTGACGCACGTTCGTCACGGAAGTAAAGGCTGGACTACAATAGAGCTGTTTGGAGCAGTTTGTGAACAGTGTTTTCTGTTGGAGATTGTAAGTCCCTTTGGGGTGGACTTTGGGCTTTTTCACTTTGTAAACCTATAACATGCACAAAAAAAAAAAAAAGATATAATTTGAGCACTTTAACAAAAAACAGCCATATAAGAGGCTAAATAAAGTATTCTCAGTATGGCTATGTTCAGAAGATTGTGTCGTCTGGCGACTTTCGCGTGCAGAAACTCAAGTTAAGATAATTAGCTCTTCTGAAGAGTCCATCATGTTTTTTTTAATCCTCTGTGTCCTCCTTGGCTACTAGCAACTGTGTGGAGGAGGGGTGGGGGTGGTGCGTGATCACGTAAGGCTTGTATCATGTGGACGTGCCGACAGTTGTGTTGTCATTACTTAGAATTCCTCATGGGGGCGACATAAACTACGCACTATAGCTTTAACAGCCCTATCGCATCAGTCAAATGCAAATGCATGTCGTAAAGAACTGCACGCATTGATTGGTCAGGGTTCGACCTGTAGTCTGACATGTCTCTCGACAAAGGCATCGCAGGAATTTAAATAATTACCCAATCTGACTTGTGGCTATCTTGAAAGCCATTAACGTCTGATCCTGGCACCAGAATCGGACCAAGCATGCTGTGTTTTTGTTGCTTGACACTTTTCAATACTATACTAATACTAATACTATGTTCCAGGGAAACATTTGGGTCAGTATTTAAAGTATTACTGTTCCTCCTGCCAATGTTTAAGCCAGAGTTGTTTTGATTTCACTTCTGATTTTATATATCCAACTATTTTTTTCAGAAATGCCTACACTGTTTCACATACATAACCAGGCACAACCTTCTAATCTTCTAAACACCCAAACAAATACTACAAATATAGTGTATATTTGTTTTGTTGTTCGGTCAAATACAAGGTTTCAGGATATTAAAAGCTTCTAACAAGGGTCAAAATTTAATGTATAAAAAAAATGGTTGTGAATGGGTGTTGGGAATAGGTATTGGTATTAGATTTATAATTTACAAGTGAGCATCCTCAAACCCACTTGTTTTCAAAAGCTGTTAAATCTATCTAATCATCAAAGGGTTTCTAATTCAGTGGCAGTGCAACTGCACATTATAAAGGTGCATTAAATGAATATCAACATTCGTATCGCGTCTCGCTGACAATCCAGGCACAACCACAACATCAAAGTGGAATCACCCATCGCACGTCCACATGTTGGACGGATACCTCCGCTCTGACAGAGCTGCTGTCATTTACATATCACAGCACAGAGACTGAATCAAAAGGCAGAGACATCAGAAAAAGCTGCCAAGTATTTCTCTTTCTCATCACTTCATTTCTGCCTTTCCAACCTATCCATCCCCCCCAACTCCTAATCATCAAGCAAGCGGATTAGCATGTTACTGCTGGGTATCCCATTCTCCTTTAGAGGGGCCCCAGACTATTTCTTTCTTTCTTTCTTTCTTTCCTTCTTTTTCTCTCTCTTCTTTTGGAGAATCTGCCATTTCATCAGAGCGTGCAGGAGTCACCAGTTGGCTCCATTGTACCGATGGGGGTCAGGGACAGGTTAGCTCTCAGGGTTCCCCAGAAAGAAGAGGCCTGACTATACCCTGCAGTCACCCCCCCCATTCTGCCCCTTCAAGACCAGAGACGCTCCGGAGGTCAGCAGCCTATTTGCGAGGACACTTGGCTCTCCACAGGGGGTGAGATATCCTTTACAAGAGCCCCTGTCATCTGGACAGTGACTAATGAATCCAGTCTGCTGACAAGTACTGATGAGCAGCCCCAGGCTGCTTTGGGCTCCATTGCTCCGCCGCCAATGACACCAACTGTGTCTCCAACTCTCCGACTCCCTCGTTTCTAATGTGGTTCTCATCACTCGTATGTTCTCAGGCCACAAACACGTCAGCTTTTGTTTATTAATATAATGTTGCATTTCATTTAGCTGAAACTTTTATCCAAAGCGACTTCCTATAAGTGCATTCAACTAGAGCTGCAACGATTAATCGATTAGTTGTCAACTCTTAAATTAATCGCCAACTATTTTGATAATCATTAGTCGGTTTGAGTAATTTTTTTAAGACAAAAGTCACAATTCTTTGATTCCAGCTTGTTAAATGTGAATATTTTCTAGTTTCTTCTCTCCTCTGTGACGAGTAAACTGAATATCTTTGAGTTGTGGACAAAACGAGACATATGTGGACGTCATCTTGGGCGTTTGGGAGACCAAACAACGAGAAATCGAGAAAATAATCAACAGATTAATCGACTATGAAAAGTAATTGTCAGTTGCAGCCCTACATTCAACCATGAAGGTACAAACTCAGAACAGCAAGAATCACATTCACAATCACAAGAAGTACATTAGCTTCACATAAGTCAATCTACAAAGTCCCACATGTAAGTGCAACATGTTGGTGCAATTAAAAAATATCTTTTTTATAACCATCATCTTCTTAGCCGAGGTAGCAGTCGTAAGAGAAGATGTGTAGACTTTATTACAGCTCAGGTTCATGCAGTCAGAAGCAGCAAGTAGCTGCTGGCTCTTTAGAAACACTGGGTTCCCATGACATGATGCCTCATTGGCATCCGCACAAAGGAGGGTGATGAATAAGCCCAAAAGGCCTGATAAAACATTAACATGGACAGTTGGTCCGATGGGGAAGAGCGGCACGGATTAAAAGATGACTCAGTTTTTCGCGGGGAAAATTCTTTCGCCATATTTCTCAGTACAAAAAAGTGTTCCCAGGGAAAAACAACAAGACATTAATGAAAAACAGCATGCTGTCTTGTTGATGTCTCATTATTTAGTGTTTGTGTGGTGCAACCCAGGCATGCAGGGAAAAAAAAGAAAAAAAAGATAAACTACCTGTGGCGTCAGTGTTTGGACTGCAGAGAGAGATGCAAAGCGGGACACAGAGCAGTGCTGTTCCACCTCTGGCACCACGTCAATTGGGGCAGAAACAGTCATTTTTCACAAGCTCCGTGGATGATTTCTGTAATGTGATAGGTCATCCCCAACTCTTCAGATGCAGGAGTTTTAATAGAAAGCAAATAAGGGCTGCCAGAAGACAAATACGTCCACGGTGGAGCCCGTCCACTACAGCCCCAAAAATATAAATATAAGTGATGTGGCGTGAGCTTCATGCTCCTTTTTCATTTCTCTTTCTCCAGAGTCTTGTGGTATTTATCAAAAGGCATGTATGTTTTTTTCTGTAGTGGGTGTAAATCACAAGTTTTATCACGATACAATATTACATTGATTCTTTGGACAACTATATGATATTGGCTGATATATCATATATATATATATCTGCCATGATATGAATCCGATTCGATTCAATTCAGGGACCTGCGATCGATATGAGACGATATTTTCTGCCCATTTAACACAATCCGTTCCATATATATCAACTCACAAAAAGCAATGAAAATATGATTTGACAATTTTATTACTGAGCTCTTCCGTACATTTAAATGAAAATCAAACGAAAGAATATGAAGTGGGAATTTCAAAATAAAGGTGCATCTTAAAGACGGTGATATGTATGGCCATGCGTGGCATTCCCTCTCACTCCCCCCGTTTTCTGTCCATCTGCATTATTTAATAATAAAAAAATAGAGGTTTCTACTTTGCATCGATGATTTTGGATCGTTGATCATTGAATAGATATATTGATAAAGATCAATGTATATTGTTACAGCCCTAGTTGTTAGCCTTGCATAGCATTTTAACAGTAACAAAAAAAACAAATGCATTCAAAAATTGAACTTGTAGTCTGTATTTGACAAAATGCTAAACAGAAACACATCCTCAGTGAAACTGGATGATTTTGTGAAACCCACCGTTGCATTTCAAGTACCTGGGACATATTTCAAATTGCAGTTAACGCTTAAACGGTCTCTGTAAGTCAATTTTTGAAGTTGTACTTCATGTATGCTGGAGTGAATCAAAGTGCAGACACAGCTCTTTTACAGACTTATATAACCTTATGTAACACAAATGGGGAAGACAGACTTTGGTCTGTTCCCACTGTTGGCATGGTGCCAATCTTAAAACAATTTTAAAAGCACCCAAAATGGTTCAAATCTTATTTCTTTGGTAACTGGTTGCACCCTTGTAGGTAGATCAGGGTGGTGTTTGGAGTTTATTGAGCTTAGGGTGAATTGAATGTGCACAAGGCAAATAAATATCCTCAGCAGTTGGTTTAGGACAAAAGAAAGAAAAAAAACACACACACACACACACACACACACACACACACACACACACACACACACACACACACACACACACACACACACACACACACACACACACACACACACAGAGGTATCCATTACATACAACAGCATTGTGACCTCAAAAGGATTTCAACTCAAACGCTGAATATAGTTATCTGCAGACTCACTCTGTAAGAAGGTGATAAAAATGACAAATGGTCTGTCAGAGGCTCTCAGTCATAATTGACCTGCCTGCACGGACATTGCTGTAAATATTTCAACAGTTATGGACTAACCGGTCCATCTGTGTATAAGTATCCCTCCCTACTTTCCTTTCCTCTTACTGTTTTTTTCTCCTAATGTGATTTATCAGGGGTGGGATTTCGGTCTTTAGTGTTTTTTTTCTCCTTTTTTTTTATTCTACGTGTCTTCTGTGGTTGGGGGGTTTAATTCTTTAATCTGCCTATTTCTAAATTTATCTTGTTTCCTAAAGAGAGGAAGAAGAAAAAATAGCACACTTTTTCTCTCTCCCATCCTCCCCCTTCCCAACATGAAGCGCTTATAGCTCCACACCAAGGATGAGAGAGAATATTTAATTTTAAAAGATGGAAAAAAAAAGAAAAGAAAAAAGGGTGTCAGGGAGGGCCACGACTCGCTGCGGTTTCTCTCGTGCTCGCCTGCTGTGCGCACATGGGAGGGAGCTGGACATATTCTTTCATTTTATTTTGGTTTGTCTGGAAACAATGGAATTAGACTGTAGAGATATTCTAAGGGACTGGTGTTCTTTGTGGACTTTTCTTTTTATACCAACAACTGTATTTGCTTGCATAATTTATTCCCATTTTTCTTGTTAGACTCATTGCACACTAGAAGTTAGAAGCTCATGCACATGTAGCCTGTATGTGTTACAAAACATATGTATAGTATTGGATGAATGTATTATTCACAGCACTCACTTTAATGTAATTTCCACTTCATTGGTTGGAATGAGTCTCTACATTCACTCAAACCTTTGGAAGCCTGTGGTTCCTTTACATCCCCAACTCCACCCATCTCCTCCCACACAGTATAGCGTGCATGCACATTTTGGTGTTTGGTGTTTTAAGCCCCCAACGTCGCCTTCCAGGCAGCGTGGCATTGGTTATGTTAACACGGTTCTATTGTAAAAATGATCTGGTATTTTTGCATCAGATAACAGGGTTCAACGCTAGGTTTCTTTTCACTTGTCCGGTCGGACAAATAAAAAAAAAAAATTCGACTTGCCCAAAGTAAATTTTTACTGGCCCCTATAAAAAAAATTTAAAAAAGGAAAAATGTTGAAAAAAAGTTTGAAAAAAAAGCATAAAATGTAAAAATGTCAAAAATGTCAAAAAACAGCCCAAGTCAAATGTTGAAAGCATCAAAACTGTAAAAAAAATGTTTGGAAAAGCACGTCAAAAGCATCAAGCACCAACTCAATTCTTGATTGGCTAATGGCACATTTAAATCAAATGATTATGATACGATGATGCCCTAATGGGCAAGTGGGTTGTTATATTTACTTGCCCGAAGTGGCGTTTTACTTGCCCCGAGCCATCGGCCAACCCTTATTGTTGAACCCTGGATAATAAACCTGGCACCTGCTTTTACCTATATTGTGGCCTCATTAACCACAAAATATCTTTCTCCCCATTTCAAAAGACTTCTCTTACACAAAACGTAATGCGCAGAAGTAAAAAAAAAAGCTGCAGTTTTTACATCACACTCCCTTTGTTGTTTACTGTATGTCTTGAAAGAATGGTGAAAAGTGGAAAAATAAGTTAAGCCATAATACAGAAGAACAATAACGTATGCGCAAGGACTTCTGGACAAAATCTAATCACGTTTTCCACAGTGGGATGGAGAGCACATCCGCATGACAGAGATTGAACCTGTTTTCTTTCTCCTGCGCTCCTCTTTTCAAACACTGTGCTTCAGTGTGGGGGAGAACAGAGAACGGACCCTATGGGATTGCTCTATTTAAATTCCTATAAAGTTTGACTTGGGCCTTTGTCTGCTGCGGCACGGTGTCTGCTCATTGTTCGCATGCAACAACCTAACGACCGAGTTTGTGTGAGAAAAAAAAAAAGCAGCCGCACAAAAATAGCCTGTTCATTTCTTTCTGCAAACTGACAAGGCCAAAATCACACATCGAACATATGGAAAATTCCTCCAAAGTGTGACAGAAGACATATAAATGGCCAGTAAGCCCGCACCAATGAATGGGGCACAGACAAGGCAGTGTGTGCATGGGCCGAGGCCTCGTGAAGCAGCGCAGTGTCTCAGTCTTGTAAAAACTGCTCGTCCAGGAGTCTTTAAAGCCCCTTGTCACATACAGTACAGTATACATAAGGGAAGGGGGCCAGGGGAGGGAGTTTTTTGTGTGCCCATCCCCCCCAAGCATCTCATGAAAAAGGGTCATTTTTCAAGACAGAGAAAGAAAAACGTGACAGGAGAGAAACGGGCTAAATTCTGGGAGTGGTTTTCAGGGAAAGGCAAAGCTAAGACACTTTTTGTTATAAAATAAAATAAAAAAAATATTGAAATCGTATCCATGAGACTTGCAGAAATATGAGTCGATTCATTGATTAGTCCAGTGTTTCCCAAACTTTTTACACTCCCATACCAGTTCACATTTCAACCTCAGCTGCTTGGCCCCTACCCTCGCACTCCTATACAAATTCCCTTATTTTTTTTGCGTATCCCAATTTGGGAACCAATATCAATCATCAGTGTATTCATTGTAAACAGTTTAAGTCATCTATTAGGCAAGGTGACATCTGCTTGCTCCAGCCCCTCACATGCAAGGAGTTGCTGCTTTTCTTTGTTTTGTATCATTGTAGATTGAATACATTTTGGTTGTGGATGAAACAAGCAATTTGAAGACGCGCATGTACTCTGTGAAATTGTATTGGGCATGATTTCACTGTTTTCTGACATATTAGGCACAAAACAATGAATCAAGTGACTTGATCATTGATAATTGTTAGTGAGCAGTCCTACGTGAGACATGAAATTCACCCTGTAATAGATATGGGAGGGCAGGTAATTAGAGCTGAGATACATCCATCATATCCATTCTCCGCCTCTATAATCCAATTAATAGCCGATCAGTTATGCAGAGGGGAGGAGTTCATGCTGTGTTTGAAAAAGAGGTGACCCAAGGCATAACTCCGTCCATCTCGCAAGTCCTGGTCCCCCAGCGCAGTAGGAAGTACGACAACAAGACATGTCAGCAGCTTTGTGCATAATTACGGCCCGAGATGGATGGCCCCGTCCTGTCCGCTCCCAACTGCTCCCGACCATTTTTCTCTCTGATGAACCGGGAGAGAGACAGCACCCTGTCATCTGCTGCGTCGCTTCTGCCAGCAACAGTTAATCTCCTGCTCAGAGGCACCCTTGCTCCGAGATGGCAATGGGGAGTTATGTGGGGCGACTCCAGGATTATTTTAGTGGGGTGGCACATGGGGTGACCAATAATCAGTAAAAGGCGTAAGGGGAAAATATTGGATAGGATAGAACAACACAATGTAATTATGTTAAATAAAACATCACATAAAATATCACATTAATTATTAATTTCGCTTGTTTTCATTGTAAACAAATTGTATATCTGAATACAATACATATATTCTATAGGCGCAGTCTGCCACTTTAAAAAGACAAAACAATTCCAGTGCTGGTTCCATGGTATCAGAATTTTGGATAGTCATCACGGAAACATTAATTGATCATCTGACGAGGGCTGGGAAGATTGGCAGAACAGGCAGCCAAGTGACAGCAATCCAATGGAAATCACAATTGTCATAGTGACAGCACTTTAGGTCAATGGATTGCGGGTGTGCAATCATATTTCAGGGGGGCGGGGGGCTTCTAACCCTTCTAGCCTGGCCCCTGTGTGTGGTGCTGCGGAGGAGGGTCTGGCTAGTCCAAACAGCATTCCAGGATGGGATAAAAACGTGCTCTGGTTTATTACCATTTCTTTAAACCAATCACAATTGTCTTGGGCGGTGCTAAGTTTCGGGCATGGCCACGGTGTCGCTGTAAAACAGCCTCAGGAAGGAACTTGTTTTGAAGGAATGTGTGTACGTTCAAAAATTGTTTTAGTCGTGCAACAGAAAACTCAGATTGGACAGATAGTCTAGCTAGCTGTCTGGATTTACCCTGCAGAGATCTGAGGAGCAGTTAACCACAGTCCTCATAAATCAACCGGAGTTTAAAATTCCAACACAACGAAAGTGGAAGGAAACATTCATCGGCGAAAAAGACGTGCATCTGGCGGAATTTCCTGCGGCACCGGAGTAATCCCGGAAGTGGAACGTCAAGGATATAGACTACCACAAACAGCCAATGTTCAGATAGTAATATATGATAGCTCAAAGCAGATTTGCCAGAAACTCAAGTGCTTTATTTTCCCTATTGTCTCTGAAAGTTCACAAAGTATTATTATTATTATAATTACAAATTATTCTCTGAAAAACTCATTACCATATCTTCACCTCACTTTGCATGACTGACAGATCTTCACTTTAAAGGTGTGTTCACACTGAATGCAAAGCAAACTTGAGAAGAAAATGCAACTCCATATGAGCCAAGTGAAGATCTGTCAGTCATGCAAAGTGAGGTGAAGATATGGTAATGAGTTTTTCAGAGAATACTTTGTAATTATAATAATAATAATACTTTCAGAGACAAAAGGGAAAATAACAAAGGCAAGGCAAGGCAAGGCAGCATTATTTGTATAGCACATTTCAGCAACAGGGCAATTCAAAGTGCTTTACATGAAAACAGATTAAAAAATTTAAAATAAAAAAATAAAAAATACAAGAATAAAAGTTACAGTGCAGTATAAGAAATGAAACATTGAAGAGCAATTAAAACAGTTAAATATATAAAAGCAGATAAAATAGGAATTTCTCTTTATATGCTTATATAGATTGTCATACAGTGTCAACAATGCAACTTCAGTATAAGAAATGAAGTTATTTAAAGAAAGGCAACATCAAATAGATAGGTCTTCAGCCTTGATTTAAAAGAACTGAGAGTTGCAGCAGACCTGCAGTTTTCTGGGAGTTTGTTCCAGATATGTGGAGCATAAAAACTAAATGCTGCTTCCCCCTGTTTAGTTCTGACTCTGGGGACAACAAGCAGACCTGTCCCAGACGACCTGAGAGGTCTGGGTGGTTCATAGTGTACTAGCAGATCAGAAATGTATTTTGGCCCTAAACCGTTTAGTGATTTATAAACCAGCAAAAGTATTTTGAAATCAATTCTTTGATGCACTGGAAGCCAGTGTAGAGACTTCAGTACTGGAGTGATGTGATCCACTTTCTTGGTCTTAGTGAGGACTCGAGCAGCAGCGTTCTGAATCAGCTGCAGCTGTCTGATTGATTTTTTAGGGAGACCTGTAAAGACTCCGTTACAGTAGTCTAGTCTACTGAAGATAAAAGCATGGACAGGTTTTTCCAAGTCTTGCTGAGACATAAGTCCTTTAACCCTTGATATATTTTTAAGGTGGTAATAGGCTGACTTTGTAATTGTCTTAATGTGGCTGTTAAAATTCAGGTCTGAGTCCATGACTACACCAAGATTTCTGGCTTTGTCTGTTGTTGTTAACATTATCGTTTGAAGCTGAGTGCTGACTTTTAATCGTTCCTCTTTTGCTCCAAAAACAACCACCTCAGTTTTTTCTTCATTTAATTTAAGAAAGTTCTGGCACATCCAGTCGTTAATTTGTTCAATGCACTTAGTCAGTTGTTGTATTGGACTATAGTCCCCTGGCGATAAGGTTATATAAATTTGTGTGTCACAAAGCACTTGAGTTTCTGGCAAATCTGCTTTGAGCTATCATATGTTGCTATCTGAACATTGGCTGTTTGTGGCAGTCTATATCCTTGACGTTCCACATCTTTTCGTAGATGTCCGTGTGTTTGTGTTGGAATTTTAAACTCCGGTGGATTTATGAGGACTACGGTTAACTGCTCCTCAGATCTCTGCAGGGTAAGGCCGGCTACACACTGGCTGCGTCGCGTGAGCGTGTCAGCTGCGTAGCGTGTCAGCTGCGTGGCGTGACCGTTTTTATTTTGGCTCCCATGTTAACAGGTTAGAGCTTGCACACTGCCTGCGTGACACGCACGTCTCAGACGTGGCTCGAGCCGCGCTGAAAACACGTGCATGCTAGAAATAGAACCGACGCCTATTTTTCACGCGACACACAAGCATGTTGGCGTTTCCAGGCAAAATAGAATAGGAAAAGATGTTTATATGTCATTTTGACACAAATACATATTAATAAATGGCATGTTGATGTTTGAAAGTATCTAGGTTTTGACATAAATGCAGATATAAATGTAATTAAAAAAAAAAATCAAATATTCAAATATTGCACCCGTCAATACGAACAAAATATTCTGTAGCCTATTTTGCCGTCAATACTGCCGATGTTGTCTTTGCTGTAACCAAATCAGTATATATTTATGTTTGACATGAAGTATACTACTGCTTGAGTTCAGTTTATCAATGGGAAACATACATGTGTACAGACAAGGCTAGCAGCAGCGCCGCATCAGACACGTTTCTGGTGTGTAAAGACATAGAAAACGCGACGCAGCCGCCACGCAGCTGACACGCAACAGAAACGCCATGCTCACGCGACGCAGCCAGTGTGTAGCCAGCCTAAATCCAGACAGCTAGCTAGACTATCTGTCCAATCTGAGTTTTCTCTTGCAAGACTATTTTTGCAGCGGCTCCGTGCAGAGCTTAGCGCCGCCCAAGGCGATAGTGATTGGTTTAAAGAAAGGCCATTAAACCAGAGCACGTTTTTCCTCCCATCCCAGAATGCTGTGTGGACTAGCCAGACCCTCCTCCGCTCCGCAGCATGGGGATTGTCTGGCAAAGCGAGACTAGTGGGTAAATAGAAATAACCACAGACAGCTAAAACATCCCAGTGGTCAAACTCACAAGCAAAAAAAAAAATAGATAAAAAAATAGCTACAGTGTGGTTGTTGCTTGCCAGTAAGGGCATGTTTTCTGAGCTAAAAGGCTTCATGAATACCACTAGTCACTAATCTAGTCACTAATTATCATCTTCAAAATGATCCTCTTTAAGTCTCTATGAAGTGATTGAAGGAGAAGAGGGAGAAAACCCCAGCCTGACCCAGATCCAGAGCAGGGTCCCTCACACGGGTCTCTCTAAAGGCTTCTTCTCTCTTAGTGTTCCCTCCGTTCAATCACTGAGTTATGCCTTTGCCTCCCAACTCCCCTTTGATAGCTGTTTGTTCTGGGTGGCTTTGACTGAGGAAAAAGCTGTGTATGAAGGACATTAAAGTCTCAAAATGTTTCATGTGCTGTATTTCTTTCACCAAGGCTTACTCTGTGTATCTCCGACTGTGACCAAGAGGCGCCTCAGATGCCGCGCGGGTGTTTTTTTGTTGTGGAAATCGCAGTGTGAAAAGGTGGGACGGACGGGTTACCGAGATGGGCTGCGTTTGTGTTTTGTTGTTGCTTTGTTTTTGTAGCTTTGGGTTGTATCCTATCCTCCTGTTCATTTGCCATCCTGGATCCCACAAATTCAAAAAAAGTCTCCTCACCCACCTCTTTTTTCTTCTTTCTCTTTCTCCCCACTCGCTTCCTCTTTGCTTCACTTCTCAGGAAATAACCTTCTATTGCCTTTTCCAGTCCCAGAGGACTGAGAGATAAAATCCCTCCTCGGTCTAGGGGGTTCTGTGAAGCTAGCGTAACAGTCACAGCTCCAGGCTTTGTGAGGAAGCCTCTGCCCATCCTCCCCTCCCTCCTTTCCTCCTCCTCCCTCCCTCTTTCTATCTTTCTCTTTGCCAGATTTAAGCGGTTCTCAAAAAGGTGTGGTAGTTTATAAAGGTGGCTGTGGTGCTGAAGAAGGTGGGATGATGTGGACTACCAGCTGCCAAAACCTCCCTCCCATTTCCATGCTTGCCATCCTGGCTGCTGACACCACTGTTAAATAAATTAACAAATTACATCAAACTAAGTCAACTTAGAAAAAAAAAGACCAGGTATAATCAAAAGTGAAGCGTTTAAAAAACTTTACAAAAAAAACACAAGAAATACAATGGTTAAAATACAGTGGTTGTGTAGCTGATAGTGCTTATTTTCCAGATATCTGATGTCCGCTCTGTTTTTGCTTATTTAATATTCACCACTAGTCTGGCTATCACCAGACCAAGCTCAATCTTTTAAGATTGAACATTAGTCTGGGGAGTCTGCTCTGTATTTTCTACTGCACAAGAGGCGTGATCAATGGGCATAGTTGAAATGACTCTGTACGCAATTGGATAGTCCTTCAACCAATCAGACCAACGATCCGGGTGATGTAGCAGCGACAGTGGCATCAATGGGTTGCTGCACTTCGGTGGCCGCCATGTTGAATATAAACAAAAAGCTGCTTGCTGTTGCTTCTCTATCGTCATCGTGTTAAACCAATTGCGCGCCAGGTGGATAAGCCAGTTTGTGATTGGTCCCCACAGATCGGGGTGGGTTTACCCAGTCTGATTCACCACTGGATTTACATCAGAAAACAAAAAAAAAGAACATGAGACCAAACTAAACTGAAATATTATTTATGTGGGTACTGCTATCAGCTCTTGTCTGTATGTAATTCCACACATATAATTTGCAAGGCACCTGTGGAAACAGTGATGACTATCAGCACTAAAGCAGTTTTTTTAGAACGTAGCAGTGAATACAACCAGTTACAGATGATGGCACATGGTGGCAAAGCATAGGATTGGACTTGGTGTGTGTGTGTGTGTTTGTGTGTAACTAACTATATGTGTGCACTGTATGTGAGTTCCAGTAGCTCTGTGGGTTGAAGCGGATAGGCCGTGGTGTTTGCTTAACCTTATCAGGAGATGTCATCCACTCAGGTCGGCGTAGAGTGGATTTCAAAAAGGAAACTCCATTTATTACCTTCATGTGAAGCTCACTTCCCCCACAAGTGAGCCTGGTGCTATGAAAACAACCATTCATATATGTGTTATTTGAGCAGATTTTAAGCCTGCTCTGATTATGTAATTGTGAATTATCTTAGTTTTTTTTTTTTTTTTTTGCTGCAGCGTTTGAATACATAGGTGCGTGCTCGGAGAAAGACTGAAGACAGAATGAAAAACAGCTGTGTTTTACTAAAATTTATTTTCATGAATGAATAAAGATCCTTGTTTTACTAATTATTCATCTTTTTTAAAAATGTCTTTTTCTGATCAGCAGAACTCATTCTACATTCTAAAATCACATGGGCGTTTAAGGAAAAGCTCTCTTTGTGTTGTGTTTTGTCCTAAAAAAAGATGTATGGTCCGAGAGAATGATTAAGAGGTATTGACCTGTTTGTTTGACCTCCATTCATCTTCTTTAATGATTCCAACTCATTCCGACACGTGGCACTGTGGCCTCCAACAATAATCACAGAGCTGCCAAGAAGTTAAACGCCCTCTTTGGGTGGCGATTGTTGGGAAGGTCCCACCAGAGAGATAAAGAAAGGTTGAAAGCTGACACAACACGGTGCCAACGCCAATTGATTCACGACAAAAAGTGTCGTTCTCATTTCGTAATTAGTCAACTTGGAAGAAAATCTCCCTGCAGCACCTGAACTACGTCAGTTCATTTGATATGAATGGGTTCCATCGCTTATACACTCTCAACACTTCACAGGAGGTGTGGTTTGATCCTCAGGTGTCATGAAATGACATGGTTGCAAACAGGAGCAGTGAATATTAGGGGTGGCAATCTTCACTGGTGTCACGATTCGATTACGATTATCCTGTCAACGATTCAAATCCATTCAATATCACGATAGCCTGGTCCTACCAGACTCTCGTACATTTCATTTGTACAGAGTCTGGCCACTCTCCATTGACAAGTGTTAACTTCCTTGAAGGCGGGTACTCTGTTGAAGTTAAAAACTATTGGATCTGCCCAGAGCCACTCTGGATCTGCCATAACCAATCGCTAACGTTTAGTCATGACGTCGGCTTAGCATCACTAGCGTTAGCCTTAGCCAACTCCTTCACCACTAACGGAGCGAGCTGGAAAATCTAACTTTTCCTTTGAAGAGGAGGGCCACAACATCATGGCCACCAACAAAACTCAGCAAAGATTGTTCTTGCTCGGCTTTAACTTCTGGATATTCGGTAGCGTTGCCACAACGGACCGAATGGCTGCGCTCGCATCTTTCTCCGCCGCCATTACGGAACTACAACTTAAACTAGCGCATGGCCTCAACATCATCACTCTCAGCCACTCCCTCTGTTCGCTGATTGGACCTCCAAATATTTGGCCGGAGAAAACCCAAGAATATACCGCAAACCCAGACGACGTACTGAAGGAAAATTAGAAAAATTGAGCAGAAGTACGTAGGAGGGCGGAGCCAGGCTAATATCACGATGCATCACATCCTCAATATTATTATATATTGCTACACATGGTTTTCATCATCTAATTCAAGCAGTCAGGTACAGTATATATGAACTCCCCTTTTTATTGTATCTGCTCTTAAAAAATCAACAAGTAACATAAGTAGTCAATAATCGATTATGGTCTGTCACTGCATAGATGCAGAATCGATCCAATGATGAATTTCAACTCCCCTAGTGAATATGGGCAACATTTATAACAGTTTACATCTTTGGTGGGTTGAATCAGCTGTGAAAAAAACAACAACTGAACTTCTCCCTTTACTTTGCTCCCACCGCTCATGTGTACGTAGCTCTTCCTGACCTAATTCTCCATGTGCAATGGAAAGTACCTCAATGAACGCTGGAACTGCAACTGTATCTGAACAAATTACCCTCATATGCCACTAATTTGCTCCAGCAATTACATTTTGAGGGGAAATGCACCACCACTCGGACCACATTCACAGTCTTCCATTCATGCCTTTGAAAAGCATGGCTTGCATGGTTTAGGGAACTTAAACTGCTTGCATAAACCCTGAATTTAAAGATAATGAAGTTTATGTTAACTGCACAATAGAATCTGAACTCCGGCATGGCTGCAGGAATGCTGCAATACACCACTACAAAATAATGGACGAGGGGCCTGCAAAGGCTTTCGCTCTGCGATTATATGCATGACGTTATTAGGTGGAAAACATAATTGCTAATGTCATATTGTCTGAGTAATAATAATTTGTAGGAAATTGGGTTGGGATCTGAGACACATCCCTACTTTTTTTAAATGCATTGTACTTGTGCAACTAATAATTATTTCACATTAAAGAATTATCTGCTGATTATTTTCTGGTGTAATCGAGGAATCTTTTAGTCTGTAAAATGTCAGAAAATAGTCCATAGTTTGCCAGAGTGGCACGTGACATGTACACATCTTTTTGTGGTGTCTGACCAACTGTCCAAAACCAAAAGATATTTTAGCCCAGATCAGCAAATCCTCATAAACGAGAAGCTGGAAAGCAACAAATGTTTTGCTTGAAAAATTACTCAAACGATCGATCAGTTATAAAAATAGTTGCAGATTCTTTTTCTGTCGATCTACCAATTCATTAAATCTACTGATCAATGTCAATTTTCTAGAATAGTTTCTGATAAATGTGGCCATTCTTAATATTCTCTGGATTATAACCACCAATGTAAGAAGTCTGATAGTATTAGTTTATTACACACGGACAGTATGCACCCAACAAACCAAACCAAGTTGTTGTTGTAATAAAGTTGTAATTCATTGCCAAATTACAGTTTGTTTCTGTTTGCTTAAATGCCTTCAAGGTAGAAAAGCATGCTTCTCTTTTTATGCATGTCTGATATATGTCAAAATCACATCCTCATTTCATGAGGGTCTTTCTACTTTTTTTGTACATTTCCAAGTCAAGTGTGTTAGCTGCAGCCACAGCTCAGCAGAACAGACCAGTCATAAACTGGAACAGCAGCAGCAACAACATCCCCCAGACTCTTTGGACAGTAGTTGCACTGATTCACGTCTCCCACACACTCGAGCAACGCATGTTTTCGCACATAACAGGCGCTAAGCTGGAGCTGAGTGGGATTCCTAGACAACAGTTCAGTTTTCTGGTGGTTGATTTATGATGTTGTACCATTCCAAAACCTGCGGCACAGTCATATCAGCGCTGGTGTCCTCCCCGCTTACTTTATCTGACAATGCGGCACGCAGGCCAAGCATGCCGGAAGGAAAATCAGCGAGAAGCACGGCAACTGTATTTGCATTGTTTACTGTATAATTCCACACCTTCAGGGTGGGGTCTTAGAGTTTGCTTTTACATTTGTTTATTTTTTTTGTTTATGGAGTATAAATATTATATGACTATCCAAAATTAAAGGGGGACATATTTGAGCTTGAAGCAACACAATGCAAATACAGGACCAAAACATTCCAGCGGGTAGGTGACATGAAAGTATTTATTTAAAAAAGAGTCAAAAGAGAATTAATAAAATCTATTGTCCATGAGCAAACTAAAAAAAAGTTCAACAAAGAGAAAAGTTTTCTTCCCTCACCAGCCTCAACCTTAACCAAACTGTATCGTATCTGTAATGTGATCTCACTTCTACTGTATTTTGCCCTGTAATTAAAAAAAAAGGCATAGACTTCTGTGGCTCTACTGCTATTTTAGTTAAAAGATAACTTCACAATTTTTCCATTCCATCTTAAAACCATAATCAGTTACCTATATGGAAATTGAAAGTGGTGTTGCTTGCTATAATCATTCATCCTGTTCCTATTGGCCAATAAAAGATCCTGGCACATGTATTAGGCCTTTTACTGGTCTGAAGTCGATTGCCTTGATTTGTAACATCTGTCCAAATAAATATATAGCCAACAGGTGACTGTCATAAGTTTGAATAAATTAGAGCTATGAGTGTGTAGCTTTCAGTTCTGTTTTTTTTTTGGGATGTCTGTCTGCAAGCGTCTTACTGGGTTTTCCCTCAGTTTTTTTTATTTTTTTAATTAAATTGTGTACCACTGTTGTTAGGGCAGGCACTTCATCATCAAAAAAATACCTGGCAGGTGATTGGATGAGCCGTCTGTCTACCACGTCCGCCACTGCTGCTTTAGAACAGTCACGGCCATCTCACACACACACACACACACACACACACACACACACCCCTAAACCCACCGTAGCTCAGGGGCTGGGCTAGAAGGGGGGCACAGGGTGGCACTGCCCCTGAAATATGATTGCCCCCCCCCCCCAATCCATTTGGCTAGAGTGCTGTCAATCTGACAACTGTGATTTCCATTGGATCAGAGTACTATCACTTGGCTGCCGGTTCTGCCAATCTTCCCAGCCCTCGTCACATGACCAATTATGTTTCTATGATGACTATCCAAAATTCTGATACCATGGAACCAGCACTGGAATTGTGCAAAATATGTGAAAAGTGTCAGACTAAGCCTATAGAAAATGTGTATTGTATTCGGATATACAATTTGTTTAAAATGAAAACAAGTGAAATGAATAATGAATGTGATGTTTTATTTAGTAGAATTACGTTGTTGTTCTATCCTATCTCATATTTCCTATATGTCTAAGCAGACTTTCTATGCTGTATTCTGATAAAATGCCCCGCCCCCTTGTTTGCAGAGCCACTGTCGCTCCGTCCGGAGCTTAGTGCCGTCCAAGACAATTGTAATTGGTTTAAAGAAATGCAAACAACCCAGAGCGTTTTTTTTCTCCTATGCTGGAATGTATGTGTGGTGTAACCAG
>NC_050186.1:31586726-31776726 GCF_008315115.2 Sander lucioperca | reverse complement strand
TAGCGACGTGTGCGCATATCCAAAAAACTGTTGATTTCCAAGTCTTTGATAATGTTTAAAAGTAGCTGTGTTTCTCCTTCTTATCGGGTCTGCAGTCCTGTAAACTGTTGGCTGGTTAAAAAAAAGTAGCCAATGTTTGTTACGTAACTTAATTTACGTGTGTAAATGAAATAAGTTATGGAGCTGTGTTAAAATAAGTAGGTTACGTAAGTACATAGGCACCGAAAATACTGAGCACCCACGTGTGCCAGACTGCCAGTAGGCTACATTCATTTAAAATTAAATATTGCAGTTGGTGCTAAGTGGAGCGTCTGTCATAGTGTGATTGGTTATGTCGCTGTCAGTCCCCTGCTCCATATCCTATCCACCAATCACAGCGTCTCTCGGATGAAAACGCCTCTTTGGTGACCCCCCTCCATCCCTCCACTATGCAGTGCGTGCATGTGCATTAGGTAATCAGAGTGAGACAAAAATGGACAGAATTGTTATTAAAAAAGCTAAACCTAATGATGCAAGTGCATCGACGTCATCCACCACCAGTGCAGGGAGTTCCACCAGGGCCACGAAGCTGATCGCGGTTACATGTCAGTTAAACTTTTCATCTCCAGTCCTATCTGTATTTGTGAGAAGTGGCGCTCTCCTGAGTTGAAAGATAGCCTACTTTACGGCTTTATTATCGAGTTAAAAGGCATGTGTGTTCATGTCGGTCGCTGTCCATTTCCTAAGGTTCTGAAATGCAAACATTTTTTGGTTACTTTTTTTTTTTAAATGGCGTGCGCCCGTGAGCACCCATAGAAAACATAAATCGCCGCCTATGCGTAAGTACCTTATGTACTTGAGTCAAAATAAGTCCCGTATTTGTTTGTCCCGTCCATCCACCCTGACCTCCTTCCTACACGGACTTTGAACGTGGAATTTGATGTAATACGTAAAAAAACAAACATAATCTGGGACGAAATGTAATTGAGATTGGAGTTTAGTTGTATCAGAATGTAATTCTCAGTAGACTGGGCTGACATAACCGAGGATGATCACACCGCTAGGAACATAACATACAAATGCAGAGTTGATGGGAAAAAGACCCAGCTCAGCTTCTCATTCTTTACTCTGCTGCCAATCACACACAAAACCCACAGTTCTAAAAGCCCCTGAGTTGACTCCACTGCAACAGCTGAGTGTTCAACAGGCTTCAAGACAAATTACAGCATGTGATCATGATCGCACAAACAATCTAGTCTCCCCCTCGGCTCCCCAGAATATCAAATCATCAAACACAGAGGTGTTGCCTGTCTGTGTCAAGGCATCGCCTGTCAGTGATAGCCCATGTGGTTGTGTTGACTGTGTCCTCTGAGGAATGCTGATAAGGCTCGGCGGCACAATCCCCTGAGCTTGCGGGGGCTCGACACATGAGCGCAGATTCATCAAAACATACGTGAAGTGGACTTGTGGCTGATTGAGGGCCTGATATCCTCTCCTCTGGTCTTCATTAGACGGAGGAATGGGGGGAAGGCAGGGGGGTTCCTCACCACGGGGACCGCAGCGCTCGCAGCTCCAGTTCCCAGCAACTGGGTCAGGCAGAGTGGAGCCGCTGGCAGCCCGGGCCTGTTGTATACATTACTGCATTATTAGGGGCCCTGATTCATAGCAGTTCACTGTTGTTTGCTGTGTGTTTGTATTTGAAGGTCTGAGAAAGTTCTGTTTACACTTGGCAGTTAAAGTGTCTCAGGTGATCTGATCACAAATAGGGTAAGTCCATTTCTTTTCAAGTTGGTAAAACATCTGGATTAGTCAATCTTTGCAACCGGAACCGAGGTACCATCACAGAAACGTCATGCCTTTATTTTTTTTTTATTTAAATAAGTCTATTGTTAGCCTTGAGATAGAGTCATGCCCTTCTTTCATCAAACAAGTTCTTCATATTAAACAACATTCATAGTTTGTAATTGCCCTGTTGAGTGAAACAAGCATTTATTTTATGAGCAGGACAACAGCCTGTGTCACTGTTGCAAAAATAAAACCGTTCTTTGAGATTAAGGCACATAAACAACTTGGTTAAAGGAACACGCCGACTTATTGGGACTTTAGCTTATTCACCGTAACCCCCAGAGTTAGATAAGTCCATACATACCGTGCTAGGCTAAGCTACCGGTGGAGCTGTCGGAAAGAGCTACAACGCGCATGGAGATGAGAAGGGTATGTATGGACTTATCTAACTCTGGGGGTTATGGTGAATAAGCTAAAGTCCCAATAAGTCGGCGTGTTGCTTTAAGTGTAGGAAAATAAATAAATTGTGGTTTTGGTCAAAATAACTACTTTATTACAGTTGGGGACATTTGTCTTCTTAAACATAAACAGCTGCCTCCCAAGTCCGACATTTTGCTGACTTCACCATACACCCCAACCTACTTTGTGGATTTTGTGGCACAAAAACAATGTTGAACTATTTCCTCAGACAGATCAGAGTCATAATTCATATGGCTACTAGAAATCTTTGTCACTTGAACTAATCATATACCATCACTCAGTGCCTGAATTGGACCAAAAAAGGCATCAGTAGGCCTACCCCCAATTCAGCTATTGCATGACATGATCATCACGTGTCTTGGATTGGATATATTCATATATTTATATGCATATCTTAGTAAAATATCACTTCAAATTTATTTTTGTATGCATATCATTACAAGACTACATCCAAGGCTTGACATTATTATTTTGCTCTCCAGTCACTGTGGCAAAGGGTTTTCCAAAGTTATCCACGCGGCATTTTTACTAGCCACTATTTTGTGGGAAATTACATTTTATTTGATTAAAGTTGACTGTGGTGAGAACTAATTTACTTGAAGAACTACAGTAGATTTACAACCCTTTTAAATGTAAATGACCAGCCAAATCAAGACTGCATAAAATGTAGGCTATTACACTACAGTCATGAAATATTCAGCTCTGCTGTTACTTTTTTTTTTTTTTTTTACAAATCTCTTGTCGAAATGTTTTTTTTTGCGACAGAGACAACCTTTTCCTCAGCTGCACCCCCCATGTAGCTTACGCTGTGAGCTGGTCTAGTGTGCAGGGTATTGTATCCGCCGTGGCAGACAGGCAACCATGCTCCAGCCGTAGGCTGCACACGGGATCACAGCTCCTGTGTCGGGCAGTGGCACAGTAGCCTACTCCAGCGCCCAGGGTCATAATAATTTGTTCATCCAATGAAATTACTCATGTTAACAAGGACATTTTTAGCGCTGTTTTCTCAGCGTTACCCCCATTTTCCACTGGGCACGTCTGTGCTGCATTCCGGCTGCGCTCTGATTATCTACCTTCCACTCCAGGCACTCTTACAGTTAAACTCCATGCCTTCTCTTTTCTGGGGTTCGGAAAATCCGCCGGATTTCACAAATTTTCGGCCGGATATCCGTTGCCTTGGGCTTCCTTTGTGTTGGCATTTTAAACTCTGGTGGATTTATGAGGACTGTGGTTAACTGCTCCTCAGATCTCTGCAGGGTAAATCCAGACAGCTAGCTAGACTATCTGTCCAATCTGAGTTTACTGTTGCACGACTAAAACAACTTTTAAACAGACTCTCCTCCAGCGCGCTTTGGAGGAGGGTCTGGCAAAGCGAGACTAGAATAAAGCTAGCTTTATGTTTACACAGAGACACAGTTACGTAAATTGTTAGGGGTGCAAGCCTACTCACCACAGAAAGTAGCGGTAGCCTACACAGTAAGAAGTACTCATGTGGACAAAT
The DNA here is from genome assembly GCF_008315115.2 of Sander lucioperca. Taxonomy (NCBI): domain Eukaryota; kingdom Metazoa; phylum Chordata; class Actinopteri; order Perciformes; family Percidae; genus Sander; species Sander lucioperca. The sequence continues at coordinate 31,772,981 of NC_050186.1, read as the reverse complement.
ATCAGACATGCCAGTGCTCAGTACCAGTGAGTACTGGCCCATTTCAGGCACTGCCATTACTAGGCATTTGCTAAAATGACTGATTCTAAACTGTTAATCTTAAAAAAAAAAAAGATGGATCCTGTCATTTTACTAGGAGGACAGTTAAACTGCTGTTAAACCCTAACTCTAATCACAAATGGAACAAGCTCTTAAGATGTTGTGATTGCACTCCAAATATGTAAGGTAGAATCAGATAAATTCTCATATAGCAGAACAAGCCTCCTGAAACCACACAATCCTCTCTAGTCGTCTTTTCTAGAATCTGGTAAAATCCCACAGATGCCATCAAAGGGGAGCGGAAAGTGACATCTGACCACTAATGTTTAGGAACTGCAATTTGTCTCAACTGGATCTAGAACATATTATGTGGATAAAAGACAGTAGGTCCTAACAGAGCTACAGACAGTGTGTGAGGAGGACTGGTGGCTCATTTATGGACTAAAAGGTATGACAGAAGGAGGATTCAATGAAAACTGCACCTAAACACTCCAATGGTGCCATTGGTCTAGGTCCAAACTGAGCAAATGCAGGAAGTGGATTGATATACACACCAGCAAAAAGTAAACATGTGCAGGGTGGTGTGGCTAATTTTTTCTTTAGTATTCTAGAAAATGGGTTGTAACACATTGGAGTTGACAAGTGGAAAAAGCTCTGGCTAAAGTCAGATCAATATGAGACTGCGGAGTGGTCACAGCATTTGGTCACTTTGGTTAAATGTTCCTTTTAAAGCTGAGGTGTATCTACAGACATTGATCATGAAAAAGAGTGTTAAAGTGTACTGAGGTAAGTCCACATTTCCTTTCATCATTATTGTAAATTGTATTACATATAATACACAAAGATGAACATAATAAACAGGTTTGAGGTGTATTTGGTTGTTATGGAAAAGAATTAAGGGATTTTAAATGATCTCATGTTAATGCATTTTCATCATACGTATCCATTTTAATTTAGAAAATTAAAAGCGCTTTCCTGCAGCTGGGGAGGCATTGTAGAATGGGCCTGCGATGATGATCTAAGATAGCCACAGAATATTGGCCACAGAATAATGGAGTAGCATCAGTCCTCTCTCCATAGAGCACATGGAAAAAAAGGATCCAGATGGCTCCCAGAATCTATTTCATTTATTCATTGTGGCCTGTTGCCTGGTACCTGGTCTGAGTTTTTTTTTTTTTTTTTGCACATAATGACAAAATGGCAGAGGGTAATCTTCTAATGCCTACTCTAGTGAATTTTGCAACACAAAATAACATGTTGTTCCCGCAGGGCTGAAGCTTTAATGGGCAGGTGGGCGGCGGAACAAAGCTGATTGAAAGTAATAATGTTAAAGATGGTAATCATTAGAAAAAAAAAAAAAAACATGGTTATTTATACCTAAATGAAGGTTAATGTTGGTATGTTTGCACATTATTACCTTTGCTGTGACCTAATTTGATGCCTTTATTCAAGTTTTAGCTTTTAAACAGTGCTTCAGTATCACAGTTCCTTGCCTTGTTGCTTCTTCCCTTACTCACTTTTTTGAACACAGTCACAGTTTCCACCGTTTCTCCCTCTTCACATCTCCCTCATGACAACATATGTCGCCTGTGTTCTGTAGGTAAGCTCAGTTCAATGAGTAGCAGCCCCAGCTCGACAGGAAACAGGAAGGGTGGTGTAAGTGTGGTCCTACACAGTAACATATCCAATATTCATGGTTTGAGTGGCCAGACTTGTGGCAGTCATTAGTGCACTTACTGCCTCTCTGCCATCACTCTGAGGCTCATCCCTGAGCTGGTCACTCAAGATGTGTTCCCCTGCAATAAACATGAGCCTGTCATTTCCAACTTTCCTGACACCCCATGCAACTCAACACCTGACAAGGGAGTGTTTTTCTTTCTCAATTAGTTCCTTAAAAAACGAGAAAGGTGCTATCCGATACTCATTAGGAAGTGAACATTTTAATTGACGTTATTTTCAGAGAGACAGTGGTTCCAACCCCGAGCGTTAGAGGAAAACAATCTAAGGGGTCAATAAGATGATTAGCAAGATAGGGGAAAAAAAAAAAAAAACTACCCTCCCCCCAAAAACGACACCATAGGTTGTTTATACAAGAAGCTTATCAAAAGCCATATTTACGTTTATAGTACCGGCGACCTCTAGTGGCCATAGTAATTATGATGAGAGCAAAGGAGGAAGTCAGGTGGCGTAGTATAAAGAGCGACATCATCCGCGTGTAGGGAGAAGGGATGGATGAAACAAAACACAGGACTTTCACCCAGGAGACCGCTATTCATGTCCTGTATGAAACCTAAAGTCAATGTTGACTTATTTCAACTTACAAACATAAGTTAACTTGTAAGATAAGTTACGTGAGTACCGTGGTTACGTCACGTCTGTTCTACGTCACGTCCGTTCTACGTCACAAGGTTTACGGCGTTTGGCTACCAGTGCATGCATTTTCAGAGAATATAAATAAATAAGGATTAAAAATAATTCATAAATATTTTATTTCAAATTTGTATTCAAGGCCACCATAACATTGTGTTACAAGCTAGCTTAGATGAGAAAATAAATAAATACATCTATCAACAGCAGCATGCTCTGTGAAGCTGTGTGCATGGCATTGACTCACAGGGTGAAACCAGGTGAATGTCATCTTTCTATTGATTGAGCCTATAAAATGTGCCTCGGCCATGAGGCGAAGATGTTGATATCCTTGGTATGTACTGTACACAGTGGCTTTGACTGCGTCAGGAATGCAACATGTGTAGGTTTGTTGTATTATTAACTGAATTATTTTGTAATTGACCTGCTTAGTAAACAAGTCAGATCTAGTTATGATGTTATTTGATGTTGCTTCAGTTAACTCTTCTATCTCCCCCTATACATTACATACAGCAGAGAACATGGAATTGGTACACTTGGATAATGGTTATATGGATGGTTTTAAAAAACTGAAATACCTGTTTATGCATCTAAACTATATTCCCAGTTTCTTTTTAGAATAGCATTTACTGTATTGTCGTAATCTTTTTTATGCTGCTGTCTAAACCAGGTCTCTCTTGAAAAAGAGATTTTAATCTCATTGTTACCTGGTTTAATAAAGGGAGATTAAAAAAAAGGATTTACTCTTCAAAGACAATGACCCATTTCTGGTTTTAGACTTGTCATCACAAAATAAATGTCCTCAAATCATTTTCAAATGTTTCTGTTACTATTTTATCAGTATATGAGTTTCAAGCTTTTTTATTGTCAGAAGCAGAAAAATTATTACAGAAGCAGTTGATGTCACTTAAAATCTTAAATCTCAGGCTCCCTCCAACAATGCTAATTAAATTAGTACAAAAAAAAATGCAAGTAAAAAACCCAAGACTAAATGAGAATCTAAGACATAAGACATAAAATACAGCAAGTTAAAATCTAGGGATAAATATATACATAACAAAATGTGAAATAAGGTAATGTAAATGTGTGGAAGACGGTAATTACAAATGAGTAAGTTGAATGTAAACATGAATGTATATGCATAATGATTCAGAATCAGATTCAGTGAGAATATATATGTAATATATAAATACAGAGGTAAAGACAGAGGTGAAAACAGTTGTAGCACATAGCCCTCCTCAATGCTAGATATTTAATTGGCGCCAGTAAAGCCAGGGCTCCCATAACCCAACTCCCATTTGTGTCTCTGAAGGCCAAGTTGAAGCCCTGAAGCCTTTTCAGTGACCAGCTGTCCGCCTCTCCGTCCTGCTTTTCTCTCCCCCCCCCCTTTGTTTGTCGTCTGCTTTTGGAGCGCTCCGTGACACCATTTGTCTCCATAACAAGTCTCAGTGAAGAGCGTTTTTGGTGCGCCCACCTGCAGGAGCCCCGGTGCTGGTCACTGCTCAACGTGGGCCTCCCAGGACTACCCACAGAGGAGGAGGCAATTACGGCCTGGAGAAGGAGCCATAAATCTCCATAAACTTCAGTGAGCCACTCGGCCCCCACTTTCGCTGGACACTCAGATAATGCATCTCCTTCTCAACAGCCCCCAGACGGACTCCAGAGGAGACGAGTCGATCCCCCCGATTTCCCACAACTGAGCAGCACATTTTCAAAGTTCCTTCGCAGTCAACGGCCATGACTCATGTTGCAACTATTCTTGACCATGCACATGGGCAGTCTTGCTGAAGTTTGTTGGGGTTTTGTTGCTCTGAATTATTATTTTTTGGACCATTGGTTTTTCTGGTTTGGGGAACATTACACATTCATATTGCTCAGTGTTTACGTATATGTAATCCGCAAACCAAATATAGCCGTTTAAATCAGAATCACAACCAGCTTTAAGGGTAAGTAAGTGTGAAGATATACAAGGAATTTGACTGCAATCTGGATCAGAGTTATGAGTTATAGAGACACTTTCCGTCTCAATGCAATGGAGAGCGTTTTCACAACATGCTGTATAACATGAAACCTTTTTTTCTGTAAATTCTGGGTAATGGATCGTCTGACGGTGCAGTTCAGGGGAAGAGGCACTGCTCTCGCTAATCAGACAGGACGTGCAACGGAAAACATCCCTCTTGAGGAGGAAATGCCTGCTTCCTCTTTATCATATTCTTGAGGACATGCTCCTCTGCAAAGCTGCTGATGTATGGATTTAGCACCATCGACCTACAGCGACATAGGTGTGTGTGTTTGCGTGTGCATGTGTGTGTATGCGTGTGATTCTGTACGTAAGAGAGAAACAAACTGTCTGGAAATTAGAGTTACCAGCCCTGCAATTAATAATGTAGCTGTGACTTTCCAAAGTGTGTAGCTACTATATAATATACTATATATATATACTTTTTCTTTAAGTGAACTGGCTCTAGCTAACGTTTCAGATCAATGAACTTTTAAAAACACTTGCACCTTGCTTTGAATAGGGAAATAAACAATTTAATTATTATTTTTTTTTCATATATATGTTGCCATAATGAAATTATCTGTGAGTGCTCAAAAAAAGGGGATGGTGTGTTCAAGGGAAGGTAAGCTCTTAAAATCCAAAACTCAAGGGTGGGCTGCTTACATATTTATGATGCAAAAAAGAAATGACCACAGTTCCATTATGCTTTTAACTACATCCATGTGCGTTTGTCCTGTTTGCTCCCTTCTTTGATTTTACAATGATACAATTTATGAATGCAAAGAAGCTTAGGGAAAAACACACATTCAGAAATAAAGTGTTTTTAGTTTAAAAGTGGTATTTTTATCTAAGAAATGGCCAAGCATCCTTTCTAGCCTAGAATATTGTATACGTTTAAAATACTTAAAATGAGTATTTGGCCCAGACAAGTGCAACATTTTTAAAAACGTATACTCGGTTTCAGGTCCTTTCTAAGAAAGATAACTGCTACCGAGAGGATGTGTTAATAGACGTCTCTCAGCAGATGCTATTGATGGAGATGTGAAAGTGTGACTTGATCTGTGAACTGTCTCTTCTCTTCCTCCTCCACGCAAACCTGTCTGGCACATTTTAAACACACATCTGGGGGAAAACTGCTGTTTGTGCGTGTGTGTGTGTGTGTGTGTGTGTGTGTGTGTGTGCGGCACTTAAATGTTTTACCTTTCATTGACTTGAAGACACACCGTTTCTGTGTGTCGGTAAAAACCACATGTGGAGGTGGCAGCACGACTCATTCGATCCCTACACCTCTCTACTGTTCTTTTTTCCCCTCCCCGTTTCTCCTCTTTGGTGGTGTGATATCACTTTACTGGGTCACCAGATTTCCCAGAGTCACAGAGGGGACATGTTGCTCACCTCTTGACTTCTTTACCTCTTGAACTGGGAGAATTTCCCCCTGATATAGGGCTAAGACTGCCAGCTGTCATTCTCACCTCCCACTTATTAAAGACTGAAACCAAGAGCGTGGAGAAGGTGTGCAATTTAGTGAAAGTAAAAGGCACGTAACAGAGGAAAGCTGATAAGCATCAAGCTGTACTTGTAGAGCAGCTCATCTAACATTAATGGTAGAGTAATTGGTTTGTAACTGTAACACTTACTAGGCCATCAATAATGAGCTGGGAGGCGAGTGTAGAGTTACTTGGTTGGGATAAGGGGCCATTGTGCCGGAGCTGAAGCCACAGAATCAGCTGAATGGGCCTTGGACAAATATTTATACAGTGTCATGTTACTGGAACATTCTAACTAGAGGAGACAAGAATAGGCAGGGTGATTGAAAAGTCAGATACACATGTACTACATTTCTACTTTATCTGAGGATCTACTATTGGATCATCCAGTGATCAAAGCTCAGGAAATACAATAATGAAAGGGGCTCCTTCTACTTAAGAGTATTGCTTTTTTTGGGATGCTGTCAGAGGTGTAATTGTGGAAATTGACATTGTGGAAATGACATTGTGGAATGTCTGAAATGCATTTAATATTTTCAATTAAATATGTAAAAATATTTTATAATATTTAATTTATATTGTATTATTAAAGCTATAGTGCATAGTTTCTGCCTCCCCCATGAGGAATTCTTTTTTTTATTTATTCTTTTTTTTTTTTGGGGGGCTTTTCCCTTTATTTTTTGATAGTGACAGTGGATAGACAGTAAAGGTGGGAGAGAGATGGGGGATGACATGCAGCAAAGGGTCACAGGTCGGATTCGAATCCGGGCCGCTGCAAAGGACTCAGCCTACATGGGGTGCACCGCGCACGCTCTAACTGGGTGAGCTAGAGGTCGCCCCCCCCATGAGGAATTCTAAGTAACGACAACAACACTGTCGGCGCGTCCACGTGATACAAGCCTTCCGTGACCGCGCACCACCCCCCTGTGTTCCCCGTTTCTGATTAACATTTTCTGCAGAACCGCTGGCCCCCTTACAGCACCAAATCTACAGTCTGTTCCCGTCTGTGCTAAAGCTTGAATTCTGCCAGGTTACATCTCAGTGCTTGCACTCACTCAAAAAAGGAATGCTGCATATCAATTCCAACCTTAACTTTTTTTTAAACCCAGCATCACCAAACTGATACATGCCAGAGCAAATCATTGCACTTATGTCAAATCCAGAACTGGTCAGACTTTAGATTTCAACAAGGCATGAATAAGAAAATTGCATCTCAGAAAAAGCATGAGAAAATTGAACTGGATTCCTCCTGTGATGAAATCTAAGGAGTATATATTTCTCTCAAATCAAGACAAACACAGCAACTTGGCTTTTGAGGTCAGATTGAGTTGCCATGTGACCCTAAACCCCCCCATCCTCACTGCCCAAGCAGCCCTCTGAACCTCCCCTGAGAGCTGCACAGCTGTTGGGGACCTCTCTTTCAACTCACGGCAGGAGGTCTGCAGCACCCCCTGGCCCTAAGCTGTCCCTTCTCTCCACCACTGCCTCAGACTTTGCACACTGTAACCATAGCCTGCCGTGAACTTTTAAGAGGGCTCAAACCTCCCACGGCAGCTGCTTGGCTGGTAAACGGATCCACGCAAAGGCAGATCACCTGAGAGCGCCGGGGGTAGATCTCTGGAGAGCTGCTCATGTGTCCTACTGCCTGCTCCATTCACTGAGGATCAGAAAAGGAAAAAGCTGCGAGGACCCATGAGACTGAGCAGAAAAGGGAAAGTAACAAAACTAGAAACTTTCAAGGTGACCCATTTATTAAAAGACTGCTTGGATGGCTTTACTTAACACACGTGGTCCTATGTGGTGTATTCTCAAACAGCAGATGAGACAGGAATAAAGCCCTGCCGGATTTACAGGGGAACTTTGCTGCAGAAAAAAACTGGAGGATAGATTTACATAAGTGTTGTCACAAATAGCTTGCGGCCAGGTCAAATGTGTGTTTCTGTTTTGTTGTCTCTGGTCGAGCTCTCTCATTAAAATAGGTTGGATAAGGTGCAAAATTGGTGGGCAAAGTGTTATAGATTAAATATCTGTACAAAACGTGCTGCCAAAGTGCTCACGAGCAAAACAATTACTGTTGTATAAAGAAATGAGAACTGTCCAAAATTGGTTAAAATGCAGTAACATTGTTTGACAAATGTATTGTATTTTGTGTATTTTCTTAATCACTTTTCTGTGTGGTTAAGATTTGCAGAAGTTTTTGGTTATGATGATTTAACTGTGATTGAGGTTTGGCTATGGTTAGGCAACTAAAACACTTGGTTAATGTTGGGGTAAAAATGTGGTAATGATTAATTAAACAGAGGGCTGTGACTGGACTCAAACTCCGGTCTCCTGCATGAAAATGTAACTTGCCCATCCACCACCCCAAACTCCTGAGACCTTGACTTTCCATCTCAGCATATGTAGACACTACCGCTTACTTTGGCACTTAACATCGGCATTGGACGTGAATCGTGAGGAACAGAATCGTCCAATAAGGACAGAATTCCTATGATACTGGGCTGTTTAATAAGAAATAAGACCCTTTCCTTATGTGCGTCCTGTGTAAAAGATGGGGGATGAAATCCACAGTCCTTAAAGGTGCACTATGAGTTCCTGCATGGTTTCAGCGCAATTTCATTTTTGTCTCAAATCGTAGGCATCTGTCCTTGATCCGTTAGCTGCCTGCCCCCTGAATACACTGTGAAAAAGCCCGGTCTCGGGAGACAACACAGGGGTCGTAAACGTCAAACAAACACTAGAGGCACAGGATAGGCACCAAAATATAACAAACCATATTCCAGCCAATCACCGACAAGATGGTTGGGGGAGGGGGGTGGGGGTTAGTGCGCATGCACATAATGGGGACGACAACCCTCACCTCCTCCCCCAACCATCTTGTCGATGATTGGCTGGAACGTGGTTTGTTGTATTTTGGTGCACAGTCTGTACCCCTAGTGTTTGTTTGACGTTTACGAACCCTGTGTTTCAACATTTTGAATGGCCAAATCAAGTGTTAAAAAATTCCGAACTTAAGTTTCATAACTTAAATGATTGTTGTTGTTGAAAGTTAGCCAGTCTATTAAAAACCTAAATCAATCAATTTAGGAATGATAGCACGTTCCAATTAGGTGTTTTGAATTTGAACGGTGAAGCTGCACTATCATGGATTGTGTCTGTCCTGTCAAACCAAATAAAGGAAATGAAAACTGAAATTCCACTCTGGCTTTTTCCCCCCTGCTCCTTCCCTTCGCATGCTGCCAAACATCATTCCCATTGAAAATGTTCCACGTTGCTATGCTCGGTGAATTTTCAACACTGCTCATGTCAGGATATTAAATCAAATAAAGATTGGATCAGTGGGGTAGCGGCAGCTGGGGCGTGCCATTTGGGTCTTGTAGTCATTAATGAGCAGTGACTAATTGCTCTATGGTTCTGTGGGAATACAGTGAATCTCTATGGGACTTGTTCAATGCTAAGTTTCCCCCTTCAAACAACCCTCATGACTCTCTCTCTCTCTCTCAAGGTTTAAAGCTCTCCACCCTTACTTACTATTGCCGATGAGTCAGGGAGATAAATAAGGCATACAACCTGTTTCCCAGCCTTTTGGTTTTGTCATAAAAAGATACGTACCATCATTTCTTAGGTGTATAATATTGTATTTCCACAGAAAGCTATGTTGCTGGGGAAAAGAACCATTGGTTCTGCAGAAAATCTATTTAGACAAACAATATGTCAAATACTGGGCCAGGGACTGCGGGGACAAAGTCTATGTTAATGACCTTATGTCTGTCTATAGTTGCACAGCGATATAGAATTCATTCAGGCCTTTCTGTAAGCAGTGTCGACGGTTGCCAGCTGTCTAAAAGTGGCATTCAAGAAACCAAGGATACAGTCTTATTTTCTAAAATGCATCATTTATTACTATTCCGATAAACATACCAAAAGAGAAAAGACAGAAGCTATAAATTAGCTAATAAACATCCCCCTCATCAAGCTGACTGACAGGATTTACTGCCTGTCCTTCGCGTCTCTTAAAGTCCATTATTGCTATTGATTGCTGTCAGTTCAGAATGATATTCTTTAGTTTCTCAGATCGACTTGCCGCGGCTGCAATTATCACTTACAGCATGAGCAGGAGTGTTGTAGCCTTGAGGTGGTAGCTTCAGCAGAGCTGGATACAGTATGTTATGTCTCAGCTGTGATGGCTTCTCGTGAATCGATAACGCCTTGTCAAAGACTAACACCCACAACAAAATGCCACTTTCAATAAAGATGCTCACTCATGTAGAGTGAGCATCTTTATTTAAAGTGGCATTTTGTTTATTCTTAGTCTAAACTCACTTTGGTACAGTATGTACAAAAACGTGCCTTCTGGGTTGCTTGTACTTGTACTTTGAATGAATCAATATTGTTTAAAAGTTCGAACTGTAAAGGATCGATTTTGTCTAAAGCTATTAAGATATGATATGATTTTTTTTTAGTTTTTTACCATTTTCTGATATTTTATAGACTAAACATTTAATAGAGTAACTGAAAGTATAATAGTATGTGAAAGTATCCACAGATACATCAATAATGATAAAAAACATTATTTGCAGCCTTCATTATGTTATTTGAAATGATGAGACCGAGAGTGGGTTTCCACACAATGACACATAAAAGTGTTGCTGACCTCGATTATGTGCAGCAATTTAACTGTGGCTGCTACTTCTTTCACCATTCCTTACTTTAAATGATATCCCTCGTCAAACTAATGCACCACATTTTGATCATCAAGAAGTAGTCGCATGTATTCTTAAAAAAAAAAACAGCAAGACTCAATGTAGCTGATCTCCATGCAGCTCTGGATAAGTATTACATAATTTAAATAGATGTAATATGTTATCTATATACTAAAAGACTGAAATATCTCAACAACTATTGGATGGATTGTCATGACATTCATGATCCCCATAGGATGAACCCTACTGACCTTAGTGAGCCCTCAGTGGGTTACAATGTCTGTTTCCAGTAATATATATCCGCATATACTGAATTGATTGGCACAAATGTTTCCAATAGGACATTCCTGGTTACCAGATGATGTATCCTGATGACTTTGGTGAACCCCTGAATTTTTCTCTAATGCCACCATGAGGTTGACATTTGTTATTGTACTACCTACTGGATGGATTGCCATGCAATTTGGTACGTACACATTTATTTCCCCCTTGGAATGAATTGTAATTACTCTGGCAACCCTCTGACTAGCACCATCATCAGGTCAACATTTTTAATTTTAATGTCCAATACTTTGGTTTATGACCAAATACCTGCAAAACTAATGACATTCACATCAGCCTCAGTTGTAGTTTATGTTAAGTGCCAATTTGCAAATGTTAGCATGCTAACACGATAAACTGAGATGAACATGGAATACATTATATGTGCCAAACATCAGCATCTTAGCAATAGTTAAAAAATGATTTCTGTCATTTATTTACGCTCAGGATTTCTTGGAGGTAAAGTCAGGTTAAATAATTTTAGCACGGGTTAATGCAAGATTTTGGACACTGTTTCACACTCCACTGTATATGTAAAAAAGCAACAAAAACAGCACCCTGGTTGGGCCCACTTCAGAACCCAACAGTCAGATAGCCCAGCAACATTTATATTTAAACGAATAAGTACACGTTGCCTGTGAGATCATGTTGGTGTGAGAGAAAGGAGGGAGGGAGCGAGGGACTGAGACCGAGGCTGCAAGGCAGCAATCACACAAAACACATTTGGAGGTCATTACAGAGCCAGTCATGCTGAGTGACTCCTACAGGCTGAAACACTGCTTACACTGTTTAAAGTGGATTTGATGAAAGCTTTCATTCAGTGCAGCTCATTAGTTTGAGCCTTGGATAGTACACATTTGTAGATTACTCACTCTGGGCCTACGCTGAGCTGCCAACGCCAGGAGGTTTGTTTTTCATTTATTTCTACATAAATCACTTTGTAGAAACACAAATCTAGAGCAGAACACACTAATAAGTCCAGAAAGCAGAGCACATGTTCACAATATCAGCCCTCTGTTCTAGAAAATGTACATTGCCACAATTTTAAAATGTTATGAAGGGGAAGTATACAGTATGTAAGTACATTTAGGAATCAGCATGGGATACTCAGAAAGCACTTTTAAATGTTATTGGTATATATTTACCAATTTTTGTATGCCTTACTAAAAATCAAAGAAAACTTCCATTAAAAATGTGTTTTTCTAATGTTTATGTCTCCTAACCTTGACTATACTGACTTGTATCTGTGCAAAGTCACTAGAAAGGTTATTTTACATTCCTTTACTGAAGGGGGAGATGTATGTGCACGTCCCTGAAATCTGAGATTCAAAGATACCCCTGGAAAGCTAGATTTGGCATGCCACAGATTAGAAATCGTCGCTGCGGATCGCCAGCGGGCTGCGGATCATCCAGTCTGAACAGCCCCACTGGTTAACATGGTCGCTCAAAGGAAGTGGGCAACACTTCCTGGCACTTCCGTCTCTTGTCTAAACCAGCGTGAAGCTGAATCTCTCCAATGTTTCCAGCCCTCTTTATGCACACTGCTCTTTCACCGCTCAACCTAGCGCATATTTTTAGATTCTTAAAAGCATGTCTGGAGGGGGACTTTAAGTAGTGAACAGAAATTATTTTTTTCTGATATGGAAAGCAAAAAGCAGGAACTGTTTTATAATACTGTAAAATGAATTGTGTTCCATTGTGAAAGCAGAAAGGGCTCTTATATGAACTGGAATTAATAAAGAACACACTTCATAAGGATCAAAACCAGGAAATTAAGGATAAGAGCTTGTTCACAACCCACATGAATAGGGCTCATCAACACCCACAATTTCATCCAACATCAATAAAGGCCTCACTGCTACAAGACACAATAGATCATTCCGTTGCTTCCTACTTCATCCAGCATCCTTTTTTCACCAATATATGTCCGTGATATCCAAATCCTCATCGGAAAAATTTCTTTTAACTTCCCTACTGGGAGATTGAGGGCCCTATTTTAACGATCTAAGCGCACGGCGCATGGTTCAAAAGGGTTGTACTTAGTGTGTTTTGGGCGTAACATGCAATAAACCAATCAGAGTGTCATCTCCCATTACCTTTAAAAGCCAGGCACGTTTGTACCTTGGTGCATTGCTATTATGATGGCGGATTTGCTAAGAAGGAAGGAGAGATTTTCAGAAGAAGAAACGCTCGTGCGTGAAGTGAAAGCACGCGAGCAGATCATATACTGTATGGCACGAGCACTATGCTACCAAAACTCTTTCACATTGTCATATTTTTATTTTTAATGTTTGTGTGCTGCTGTGCATCCCTGTGTGTGTAACAAGCATAGTGTGCGAGTGCTGTGCACAAGCCTAAAATATTTGTGCTGTTAAAATAACAATGAAATGCTGCATTACTGACTTTAGACCAGGTTTTTGTTGGTCAATGGTGCGATCCGCTACCTCAAGATAGCAAAACGCCAAGAATTCACCTGAACACACCTCCCTGTAAGACCAGCACGCCCATGGGCGCACATATGGGCGCAGGTGCACTTGCTATTTAATACGTTGTGGGCGCTGGAAGGGAAATTGACAACCGCAAAGACGCTTCTGTCGGGCTTTGCGCTGCGCTGCACCGGGTGCACGACAGGGCCCAGAATGTTTCAGTGTCTTGCTCAAATACATCAGGGCAGACATTTGCCAACATAGAAACTTTTCTCTGTCCTGACATCAGGAATTGTAGGGACACTGTGCCCTAACAAATTTCTTTTTTTCCCTGTTACCATTAATGCCCACAAAAAGCCGAAAACCCAAATGCATTTACCACAGTCAGAAGCTATTAACGTCCGCTGAACAGCAGGTTTCCCATAATTTCCCAGAAACCAAGGGCTCTCGATGTTTCTGAAAACCCATTAAAACTGTTTACAGAGGCAAATTATGGGTGCAGCGAGTTATTTTGTGGTGCGTTCTCTTTATTTCCATAGATAACTGCACAAACAGAGACAACATGAAATCAGGTTGAGATATTTCCAGTGTATCGGCAATGGACTTTTAAAGAAAATGTTACCTGGTCTCAAACATCTCTATTTTATACAATTGTAAAATTAATATTTTTTGGTTTTAAAGTGTTGTTTAGACCCAAGCAAGCAATTTGAAGACGTCACTGTGGGCTCTGGGAAATTGTATTTTTTGACATGGAAAAAAATGATAGGAAAAACATGTACAAATGTACAATGTACAAAGATGTTCATTACGCAGGGAATGTAAACAACACTTCATTCCATTTTTTCTAAAACTGAATGTATAGCACCTCAAAAACCGATATCTAAGAGTGCAAAAACACTTGAAGGTAAATTATCTTCACTGTAAGTCTCTCTTTGAGGTCGACATTTAGCCGATGCTCTTATCTAAATGCAAGACTGGAGCCATATTTCTCCTTGGCTCTCATCTCCTCGCAGCCCATGTCTGCGGGCATTCAAGCGCACGCAGGGATGCAGGCTTTGGCAAACGTGACCCTGGGCCCTTACAGACGGAAGACGGAGCATGCTCCTGTCTGACTCAGCTCAAGTCCACGCAGCGGGCTGTCAAAGCCCATCATTGTCATACACTCCTGCGATCAATACCTTACAGCCTCATGACAAAGTGTGTTAGCGTAACACACTCCTCTTCCTCACTCAAGTCTTAATCAGAAAACGCCACAGACAAAGAAGGCAAACAGCAAAAATGTGTGTCCTATTCTATTTATTTCCCTTTTGTCGACATCATGCTTGCTACAGTGTATTGGTGTATTTTAATAGACTCAGTGTTCTGTAACGGTGTCGGGCACCGTTCAATAAATTTCTCCCATCACTTTAGAATTAAAAAATGCCTTTCAGTTATGACGCCACATAAATGGAACATTTATTTTCTCTCATCAGCTGAAGTTGCAAGCAGGGATCTTTCGCAAATGTTACACGTTCTTGCAACAATTCTTGCACAGACCGTGATTTATATCTTGGAACTTGGAACGCTCAAAGGCTCTCCAAGCGGTTTCGAAATAAAGCTCAACTTAGGAAACTGGCACGATTATTTTACACAGACTTCACTTTAGTGCTTTAGCAATTTTCACATTGAGCGTTCATGCAAAACAAAGCAGTAAATATGCTCATCCTTTTACACTCTACATGAGTTTATTTTGGACACTTTCTGTTGCTTATTTGGAGCTACACATCTATTATTCTCTGAAATAAACCAACCAATGCCAAATAAAGCCATGCCAAGTTTATTCTGAATTATTTATATGTTGATAGAAAACCATCCTGCCTGGGACCAGCTTACCAAATCAGTATTAAAACCCAGTTCTCATTTGAAAGTGTATCTGCTAATCTGCAGGGACCGTTGGAGCAGAGCTGAGCCCTCACCACTCTATTGATTCTTTTGATAAAGAGTTTGAAGTTGGGCAAACCCGTGTGAGTAAAGCAAACTTTGGATGATCAATGGGTAAGAACACCTGATTAGATAAGATCATGATTTTACATGTCCGATGTCCATAATACTGTCTGAAGCTGCACAAGGGACTAAAGATTAACAGTGGGGAAAATGAAGATGGAAATGAATGGCAAAAAAGTTAATAGAGGCTTTTACTTGAGCTACGTAGATCCACTTCCATCAGTACACATGTGGATACAAGTTTTTGCACAAAAGTGACAAAATACCTTTGCTCTACAATGTAAAGTGTCTCTGGGGACTTCATATGTATGAAGCAATCTAAAGTACGATCATGGAAGTTGGTGGGTGTCGTCTCGTCTGACTTCTAAATCGCCATAGCTGTTGCAACAGCAATTGCTTGCATTCCAGGGGTGTGTGTGTGTGCCAGCTCGCCCTTCAAACCACAAACAGTTAGACAACACACACAGACACACTTGCAAAATCAATAATCCTCAGTCCCAGCTTCTCTGTGGTACGAGGGTTCTCCATCCTGCCAAGTTTCAGCCTAAAACTTGTGTACAAAATCAAATCAACTTTAACCTTAGATGTCTGAAATCCAAGAGTTTGTTTACAGGGCCTTCGTATGGTACCAGACCTCAGCCATCTCAAACAAACATGAATATAGTGCGGATATACGGCAGTAGCTGCAACATGGAGGTTACAACATTGGACTATTACCTTTAAACTACATAAACTGCGCATAGTTCAATGACAAATCAAATGCATACTCTCAGTTATAATAAGTATCAAAGTATTCAGTGATTTTTTGAACCGATTCAAAATTATAGATACATTAGCTTGGACTAATTGTATTCACAGCACAATTTAGCTTCAAAACCATGCACTTGTACCCTGTACTGCCTTTAACATGCAGTTTTACAAAGCTGCTATCTATTATCTAAATTAAGAAAATAAGAGTCTCTCATTTTGACAATAAAGCGATCACGTCAGGTCACAAGCGAATTCTTCAAACCAAACCAAACGTTAAAAGAAAAGGCTCATTAACATAACGAGCACAGCTGTCCACAATAAAACGGCTGCCAAGGGTGATATACTGTATATTATTTTTGATTTCACAATAGAAACATGTCAGACTCACTCATGCTGACGTCCAGACAGAAGGGGTCCATCTTGAGCTCCCTCTGACAGATCCACAGATTTATGTCTTCCCCTGTCAGGTGCAACTTGCCCTGGAGAACAGATGAAGTCTATAGCAGACTGAATCCCACCAAACTTTTTTTTTTTTTCCTTTCTGGCCAGCTCACTTCCAAAGAATGGACAGTCCCCTGTTGCAGATCAATCTGTTGAAAGCTCCCCATTCTGGGCATTAGGAAATCCTGGCTTTCTTTTGTTGCAAAGCAATCGAATAAGAGCAGTGCGCAGCTGAACTCTTAAACAGGACTTTCTCATGCAGCTGGTACCTTCTAGGACAATGCCACTGCTGGTAGGAGTTTGCTTTTTGGGTGTTTTGACTATTTTTGTGGCTTCAACACCACTTTGTTTCATGGCTGTGATTTGTAGGGTATCATTCAAGAGCAGGAATATGAATATTATCAGTCCTTCACACACAGGTAACACATGCTAAATCAGCCTGACAGAGCATAAATCATGTTTGGTAAACTATGTTTAATTTTTAGGTTTTACTAATAGGGCAGCATTATTTTTGTCTTATACATCAATAGTTCTAACACAGAAATAGTACTTAAAGCACTATACAGATGTGATAATTATCACAATTTAAGCCAGCAAGCACATTTGCAAATTGGACCAAACATTCCATCTACAAGAGCCAGTTTCATTTAATTTCATTCATTCTTTAGTTATATTTCAAAGTGTGAGGAAAAAAACAGCATAAAAACAAATGGACATTCACTAAAAGGCACATGTACTGTATGGCAGTGATTCTCAAAGTGGGTTACAGGGACCCCTAGGGGTACCTGGCACCCTGCCAGGGGGTCCGTAAAAAGTTTTCAGATTCAATCATTTAACTTATCATAAGTTAAATGATAAGTTGATTTTTTTTACAAAAGGCTTCATAGTTCAACGAATAATAATATTCTAATTGTAAAATCTATAATAGTCTATAGATTACATAGTTGGTCTTTCAAAGACAGAGAAGTCTAAAACAAATAGGCTATGTCAAATTACAAACACACACACACACACACACACACACACACACACACACACACACACACACACACACACACACACACACACACACACACACACACACACACACACACCCATATAAGTACACTATAAGACCCTCTAAATTTATAGTCCAGTATTCCTGTATAGTCCAGGAGACAGAGAAGACCACACACAGTGACATTTGCAGAATATTCTGCCACTTTTAAACTTAAACTTTACCTTAAAGACATGTTATTAAATTGCTAATAATCAGTTCTGCACCAAAAATGACAGCTAACACTGACAAAAGTCAACTGCCAGTGTGTTGAGCCTCTGGGCAGGACATTCATCAGATACATTTGCAGACAAGGAAAGATCTATAACATCATTCCATCACAGACTGTGACATGAGGCCATGGACAAACAGTATATGAACCTATTTAATATTTGGACATCTCAGGGTTAGCAGTTCAGTCCCTGGACTGTAATAGGCCAATTCACTGAGTTCATTGTGTCTTTTTGGAGCTCATGCTGAAAAATTTGTTTCCATAACTCATTTACGCAGAGGAAAAAAAAATGGGTTGGTGGTTGAGTCAAGCTAACCTTTTGGTCATGAACATTTCCTGGTGACCAATTATCTTGGTAATGGACTTGTGTTGTTTGTATGATTTATTTGTAATTGCAAAATGCATGCTATGTGGAAAATAAATCTGCACTCATTGGCCACTAATCCTGGACAACCAGTAAACTGCACACGTACAACAGAAGTATAATTTCATGTTATTTTCCCAAAAAATACTGGGATTAAATGCCCAAAAGCAAAAGTTTGTTTTACAGTTTCTTCACAGTTTACACGGAATGAGGTCCTGCCATTCTAATGTTGCAAATGCGTAGCATGTGAGAAGCTACACAGAATTCATACTTTCTTCAGTGATACTACCTCTAGACCCCCTGGCTCATTTCACGTTGGCTATGGTGTGTTGGCAAACCAAAAAAAGCCCATGAAAAAGCACATATCACAAAAAAAATATAACTAGAAATGGTACAATTTCTTGCAGCTAGAAAATTCTACCAGGATAATCATGCTGTCTAAACATCTTTTATGTCATTGGGCAGATCTCTAGGACAAACAAGAAAAGAGGACAATAATTACCAAATGGGTCTTGAAAATCCTCAAGGTCCAATAACTTTCATATTCAAACATCGTGTTTCTGACCCTGAGTGTCTGAACTAATTACTTGGTCCCTAACGGCCTTGGTTATCATGCTCAATGGGCCTCATGCAAGAACCAGTCATACAAACAGATTAAGTGGCCTGTAGGATGATTATTTATTTACCAAATAATACTCTTTTTTTACCATGAAAATCATCTTGGCGTCTCTTTTTAAAAGAGCCTCTGTAGCCGGTTCTCCCTTCGCCCCAAGAGGTGAATTACCACAAAAGTACCATTAACACCAATAAATGTAGAATACAGTGATTCGGAATACCACAAAGAATGTTATTAACCCACACGCTAACCTGTTGCTTACATTATGCCATCCCATGAGTGACATGTTTAAACATTTCCATACCTGTGCCGCCCACATCCTGACCTGCAGTTTGACCCAGAGGTCACAACCCCTTCACACCAGCACTGGGTAAATATTTCCTTCCTGATTTGACAGAACATGCTGAGCTGGGTGGGACACACTGGCTTATGGATTCCAGTGGCTAAGTCAGAAAGAAAGACATGGTGTGAGAAACAAATTAGACAATAAGAGAATAACGGGAAAATAAAGACTGGCTGATGGGTTTATGTGTGCCAGGGGGGAAAGGCGATTAAGGCACGCCAGGCCTCTTCATGTCTATCATCTTAAAAAAGGCAGGGTTAATATTATAGTAACCCTGCCTAAAGCAGGATGGACCTGTATAATACAGGTCCATCCTGCTTTAATTAGAACCCCTGTCCTGAAGGGGAACTCGACCACTGCTCAGGGCTCAGGCACACACCACATGTGCAACTGGGGGACGGGGGATGTAGGAGATTGGGGTGGGGTGGACATTTGAGACTGTTTAAACAAATCAGTGAAGAATATCAGTCACCGAGGACCCTGCGGGAGATGCTGTTGGTTTGTTCCCCTGCTGCCGAGGCATTTGTCTCCCTTTGAGAGACCATTTTGTCATCGGTAGAAAGACAGAATGGAAGAGGGATCTATCTAAGTGCCAGAAAGGGGGAAAGTACCTGCAAGATTGCTCCAAGCATAAAAGCATTCTGGAAAAAATTATGGCAATCATGTGTTGCTGGCATTTAAGTCGAATGCAGCTAATAAGCTATCGGCTGTCTGTAGGACCTCTGACCTATGTGTGAGTGTGCGGCTGTGTGGAGCTGTGTCCAGCAGACATGCACGTGTAAAACCCAGATGGTCAGATGTAATAAACATGGCCAGTGTTTTTGGCTCACATAAAGGGTATGGCGCTGGTTTTTTATTTCATCAGGGCCTCGGGGCATGAATGTGTTCACCCAGACTCTCAAGTGGGCTTTACGAGGGTGGAGAGGGAAGCCTGTTTCCACCTTGTTTGAAATACTTTTTTTCTTTTTTTCTTCTAGCAATAGTGTTTGGCAACAGG
Organism: Sander lucioperca; assembly: GCF_008315115.2. Taxonomy (NCBI): domain Eukaryota; kingdom Metazoa; phylum Chordata; class Actinopteri; order Perciformes; family Percidae; genus Sander; species Sander lucioperca. The sequence goes on along the minus strand of NC_050186.1, from coordinate 31,752,874 downwards.
GAGGTTGCTGGAATAACGGAGGCCATAAGGAGCAGGGAGGGAATTCAGGTGGCCTCCTATTGGTGCCGGATGTTTTAGTAAGACAACATGGCGGCGAGGGCCTTGTGACAGAGGTCTGTTCAGAACCTCCGTCAAGCAGGCTACACTGTGAAGCAAGCAACCACATCTGTTTTCACTCAAAACAATCAGGGGCCGGCACTGCAGGCAGCTTGAGCCTGTTATTAAAGGCTTTCTGGGGCCTGCTGAGGGACGGCCCAGACGGAGTGATTTATCCTCTCTTTGCTGAGTGGACGAGGATCGAGTGTGATGTATATGGACGTGGAATTCCAATCAGTCATCCTTGCCAGGACTACCCAGAAGGACAGAAGAATCTTCTGTTACAGGATGAAACTGTGCTTCACATCCTGCATTAGATAAGGGATTTCTCTATGAAAAGCTGTATATGCAGATTGGTTTCCGTCCTTACCCACAGTGTCTTATATGATTCAAATCCAGTGACATAAAAGGTTAAGACAGCTGGTATTAGGGTTCAACTGCCATGCACTGCTTGTTTTCTGTTACTTATGTACTGTAACTGTGCTTATGATCTCATACTGTATATAAGTCCACACTTTATGCATAGTGGTGGTTTACTCAGCAATCTTGATTCTGAGCAGCTTTATTAAACAGGCTTGAATCATCAGATCATTTTTCGCTGAGGGCAGACTTGCAGAGTCGTTTATCTTGCAGGCCTTAAAGGAGATGTGTAAAACTCATGGCAACCTAAATGACAAACTCTGAGCACTTCTTTGGGGGCCTGCTTTGTTCATGTGAAAGCCAAAGCGGGGTTTTAAATAATTTGGGGAGAGCCCTTTGGAAGCTGAATAATTCACTGCAGCGTGATGAAGTCTGTAGCCAGCTGGGTGTTCCATTAGCAGACTCACTACACGACAGCTCTATTGCCTGGCAGGCCAGCGGAGGGAAGGAGAGCTGGGGAGACGAGTATGTCTCTGTGAGGCGGGGGGAGGGGGGGGGGGGAAATCACTCACTCTGCCCACTTCAATTTCATCAGCCATGGGCTCTCTGAAAAGAGAATCAGCCACCCTCTGTCCATTTTGCTTCAAACGAGCCTCCATCCACCACACCCACCACTTGATAGCCATTCAGTTGTTGCGACACAACCTTAAAAGACCCTGGTGCTATACATCTGACTGGAAGGAGAAAGAAGGAAAAACATGTCCTTTGAGTATTTATCTGTGCAGACTTGACATCTAATTCCTCCTGCCATATGACTTAAATATACAGTTTTATGGCTACACTGGCTGCTGAAGTAAATGACCCCGTTCTTGTCCAGATGGCTTCCATCATTGGGCAGTTTTCGCCAGGACAAGCTGGTGGAAAACGCTGGCCTGCTGGGGCTTCATCACCAGTTTAGCTCATCTACAGTAAGCTCCCCTGGCAGAAGAAGCAATGAAACGAATGGACATAGCAGATCAAACGCTGCTTTGCTGTGACTAAAATCTACTTTCCTGTGTGAGGCATCAAAGCAAAATAGGATTTTCTGCTGAGGGATATCTCCCTGCTTACTGTCTCCATCCACATGCCAGTTATCTGTGATAGGTTGATAGCCAGGGTATGAAATGTGAAACAAGCTTGACTACTCATTCATCCATCATGCCCTTTCTTAGTATGGTCACTTTCCTATCAGTTCTAGATACTTGAGTTAACCTTGCATGCATTCTCAAGGCCTGTCTCACTCTCTGTGCAAAGACCCTGTCAACTCTTGCCCTGAGTGACAGAGTGGCCAGCTTTACCTTGTGCTGCCAGCCAGCCACATTCATAACATCATCACCTTCACTTGGCCATGTCATGCCTCTTATGGGAGATGTATGTCTTCCACCCAAGGACAGCTGGGTAATGGCCCTCATCCTGGCTTCAAGACGAGGCACAATCACCTGTCATTCTCAATCTGTATGCTGCAAGCCAGAACAGACAAACAATGCAAAGAGAGAGGATGTAGTGGAGTTCCATCAGAGAAAGGGATGATCGCCATTAAGATTGTGAGTTGAATGAATAGAATGTGATTTTAAATGCTTCTGTACCAACACCTATATTTACTTGTGCTGTAACCCTAACCCACATACTCCACAAACTGGTTGTATGCTACAGTACCTGCAAAGCAGGGTGATACCACCAAAAACCAAGCAATACCAGGACTAGAGTCATTTAATTTGTCTGTTACTTACTTAAAGGTGCTCTAAGCGACGTTGGGTGACAGCACTTCTTGTTGACGTTCAAAGTATTGTCAAACAAAACGAGGCTAGCTCGCCCCTCCCTCCTCCTCATCCCGTCCCCTCCCCCTCCCTGCCGTGCTTCCGCGCACTTTCCCCCCAACCCCCCACCCCCAAATCCTTCTTGTCGGTTATTGGCTGGAACACTGTTTGTTATGTTTTGTGGTGCAGGTTGGCACAGTTTGTTTTTGTTGCCGTTTGTGGAGCCTGGGCTGTCTACAGAGACCGCGTTTTTTTTTTACAGTGTGTTCAGGGGACAGGCAGCTAGCAGATAGTGAGGAGATGTTTGCTGTATGTGACAAAAAAATGTTGTAGCCTAAAAAAACATGTGACATCGCTTAGAGCACCTTTAAACACACGCATGTTGTCTGTGAAGGTTCTCAGTCATCCAGGTCATAGTTATCCAAGAAAGAGTTAAAATCAAGGGCAAGCTGCTTCGAAGACGTTTTTTTGGATGAGAGATAAAACGTCTTCGGAGCACCTTTAACCAAGTCCAGTTGCCCTTGATTTTAACCCTTCCTTGCACATGCATGTTACACCACAATAGTTTCTAATGATAAATAGCAAATGTTCATTGTGTGAATTCACTGAACTCAGGAGGTGATAGCTGAAAAGAGTGCTTGCACTAAGAAGAGTGTTCAAGTACCCAGAACATAATTTAACATGAGATGGGTCTATTTCTTTTTTGGCATCGATCCAATTGATGTTATTATCAAAACAAGGCCTAGTATTCAGCAGTATTGATTATTTGGGAGTGATCCACCCACCCTCTAGACGAGAGATGAAGAAACAAGAGGCTGGTGAAGAGGATTAAAAAAACAAAAAAACAGATATCATTCTCAGAAGGCGGCCGATAAAACCAGGGCTCTGCAAGTGAACGTTGGACTCATCAGTTGGCTCTACTGTCCATGTTGCTCTCTGTCTGCTTGTACGCAACTTCTGGTAATGGATATATGAGATCAAACACTAATTCTTTAAATACAGCAATTTGGAACCTGGACAAAACTATTACCTGTTTAGATAGACATTAGGACGCCACCAACATCATGGTATTGATAAAAATTGGTTAAAACTTGTGGTAAATAATCTAAAAAACACTAAATGTATACAAAACACATTTACACAAACTGTGAAGGGACACAATTCCGTACACCGAGTCCTTGCTCTTCAAGCTCAGGACTCTTGCATGCAAGTCTAGACCTCTCTGATTAAAATTTAACATCTGCCAAAGTTCTGTGAATCTTTCATTTTCCTCTGGGGGCACACCATGATGAGTCTAGTGAACACTAATGAACACATAATGAGCTACAAATAGCTCTCCAAATGGTCTGGTTCCTAGGCTGCTTCCTGTGTCCTTAGATTCATCTCAACAAGAAAAAAAACCATCAAAACAATTAAACATATTAGTTTATATGGTTACAGAGTAATATGTAAAAAGCAAAAAAGAAATATATTGAAAATGGTTCAATTACAAGGAGGGATGCTTGAGATCTGTGATGCACTACCAAATACATTACTAAACGGGAATTAACTAAATGTATACGTTTCTACTGTATCTGTATTTTGGAGAAGAAGAAGGTGACACACAATGGTACACTGTTTGAACAACTGCTTGCTTTGTACAGTGAAATGCAGCCAGACTTTTGTCAACTTAATCCCTTATGTCTTTAACAACAACAGTGATGGTAGCATATCCATGACTAGGGGCACTTCCTCTTTGGAAGATTACTTCTAAAATCTCTTAATCCATCACCAGTTAGCTTTTTTTCAAACACCCCAACAGTCATCCCTGCATGTTTTTAGGGTTTGGACTCTTACCAGCTCCGGGCAGAGGGAGAAAATGATAGAGGTATGACAAAATGCATATGTAAAGAGGTAATCATTATGTTATAATTAATCCGGTCTCTCCTCCAAAGTGCTACCTAGTTCCTTTACCAACTAATAAGAAAACACTGACTAAAGTGCTGAGGATACATCATGGTGGAGGGGTAGCTGCTGTTTTTCATAAATGTTTTAGATACCACACAGCAGTGACTGATGCTGCAGTTATTTAAAGTTGAATTTATCCAGTCTACAACATGGATAGGCACAATTAATGAATTGTAATGACTTCGTTGATCCCTTTACTTCTCCTTTAGCGGCACAAATGACTTGACAATCTCAAAACCAATTGGCTATCCATCTGACGACGATGTAGCCTCTTGGGGGCAACAGCCAATATTTCTGGGATTCCTGTATAGCCAGCAGATATTTGGATAACGGGTATCCGGGCCAAGACTTCATTGTGTGCCGGTCATTGTTCATATTCCAAGTCGATACTTTTTGTAGATGTTTTAGGTCCTCTGCTATTCTCTATAAACAGATATATGCATATGAATGCAGATTTTTTTTTTAAAGCTAATAAGAAGCAAAACTGTTTTCAGGTGATAGCCAATGGTTCCGAGATTGCATTTTGGCCAAAGTGTTGCACCTCCTTTGCTCTCCACATAGCAATCAAAGCCCGCTCCAACATGATTGGTACTACTCAGACTACAAATGGAAACCAGAACGCTTCAGACACCAAAATCTTGTCCCGTTGCTGACAGATCCTGCATTTATATCTGTTTATAGACATGTCATGTCTTGACAATCACTGGATGGATTTTCATAACTTTTGATATTACATCTATTGTAATAACGTTGCTGATCACTTAACTTTTAATCTAATAAGGTCAAATTTAGTTTATGATCAAGTACCTGCAAAACTACTGACTTTCGCCTCAGTCTCAGCAGTACTTTGTGTTTTGTGCAAATTAGCAAATGCTAGCATGCTAACCCACTAAACTAAAGTTGTTATCATTGTAAGCATGTTAGCATGCCATTGTTATCATTTTGCTCAAAGTACAGCCCCACAGAGTTGCTAGCACGTCTGTTGACTTTTAGTCTTGTTTATTCTCATCCACATTAATAACGGTGTCATTTTCTACTTACCATATCAAGAGTGTGACAGGAGCAATGCTGAAAGCCTGTAATTTTTGTGGGGTTAATGAATAATGACTCAAGGAAAAATAAATAGGCTAGATAATGAGAGCAAAGGAAGAGAGAGAGAGAGGTCACACAAGAAAGAAGAAGAGACTAAATGTGGTTAACCAGAGATGATTGTTGTAAGAAGATGGGAGAGTAACTGGAGCAAATTATCTATTGTTCTGTAAATAATTTATAAAAAAAAAAAGCTCAAGTCGGCTTTAATTTATTTGAAAGTGTCCCATTCTGGCGATTTCTCCCTTCAGTTAGAACCATATTCCAGGTTGTGCTTCTGAAGTCGAGTGTATGTACACAGAGCGATATTGAAAGGGAGTGATACCAACATGACAGACAGACACATAAAGAAGGCCAACAAGCTGGAGCAGGTGGTGGCAGGTTGAGACAGAATGTGCTGAGAGTGATGAGTAAAGCTGCAATGAAAAACCTCATTCCTACCATGCTGTTGCTGTGACAGACTGAGTACCCCAGAGTGATTGAAAAAAGACATTTAAAAGTAGGGGGTGTTGTGGGGGTAGGGTGAAAATGTGAATAAAGAACTAAATCACTTGGGCAAACTCTCCTCCTCTGCCTTTCCTACTCAACCTCCTTTATACAGCATCCTTCCTGGAAGCAGAGAAGAGTCTGCCAGGATGACAAAGGACATATGTTTGCAACCACTGTACTGTACCTTTACCACCTTCATCGAGCTGCTTCTGGATGTAGGTCAATCAGATGAAGGATGGTTGAAGTGCTACTGTCTAAATTTGGCTTTTTCATGCTTCTTTTTAACAATCCATGTCTTAATTTCTCAGGATTTAAACAAATCTTAACCTATATCCTGACCTTGATGTGTACTAATACTAATCTACTACTTTGTAAAGTCAACATACATGAGCTAATAATTCTTTTCGACTTTGGCTAATGGTTTCAGTACTGTATTGTAAATATGTCAGTGTAAAATCATGCTTTTGATTTAGCATGCTGACGTTTGTATCAGACATGTGGACTGGAGCTTGCGTGAGTCTTGCAAACATAATGATTTATGTGCTGTAACACAACAACTAGAAATGACATTTGTTTTCTGCAGTTTCTGTACCTTCAGTGCGTATCACTGCTTCAACTTGTCACTACAAAGAGTTTACAATGAGGTTGTTGCAGTATTGCAATTCAATAATTCAGCTGAAAAAATATTAATTGATTGTGACAACTAAATGTTTTAGTGGAAGAGCAACACATTCTAGTCCTATTTTTAAATGCATAAAGGTGTATAGGAGAATGTCTACATAAAACCAACATCCCCAAATACTGTATTTAACTTTTAAATCCACAATCCAAGAAGGAGCAGAATATGGAGACAGGCTGGTTTTCAGAGAGCTTTGGGCACTTTTCCCTTCCACAGTGTATTTGATGTTTCCTAGTTATATATATATATATATATATATATAAATCTTAGAAAGGGATTAATTGCTATGTTGTCCAGAATGAGGCTATTTTGTCCTTGTTAGATTTAATTTGATCATTCTCACAGCTGGCCAACACTGGGGCCCTGTCTCACAGCAGTAAGCAAAAACACTTGGCGCAAAACAGAGGAGCAGTGCAGATCATAGAAATGTACAAAAAAAATTATAATGAAGAAAAAAGAGGGGTGTGGGGAGAAAGACAAACAATATGTAGCCAATTTTAGGCTGCAAGCACGGATTTCTTTCTTAATTGATTCATTTCTCAGTTATTCTATTACTAATTGTTTGTAAAATGTAAAAAACCCCACAATAATTCTATTTTACAATGATATAAAAACAGAAAAAAAGCCACACATTCTCACTTTTCAGAAGCTGGAACCAGCAGATGTTGGGACACTTTTTCTTGGTAAATGCTTAATCAATTATTAACGCTGTTTTGAAATTTTTTAACTTGCTAATTAATTAACTAATTGTTACCAAAATAAACACATTTATGACAATTCGTTGCTATTAAAAAGGAGCATACTGATCATGTCCCATTGCTTTCTTCTTTAAAAAAAAAAAACATCTCCCCTATCTCTTCCTCTTTCTGTCGCTCCCTCTCATCCTCACAATCCATTTTCATTCCATTTAACTTCCATCCATTCTCTACCGGCATCCAACCTCAAAGCCGATGAAGTTATCATCAGTCTCCTTTACCCGTCCCACCCACGGATACCTCCAGACAGCTCCCCTCTCCCCTTAGTAAATGTTTGTTTTCTCAACAAATGTAGGGCAGAGAGGGGAGCTGACAGCTGCCCCCGTGTGGCAAACGCCCCCTGAGGAGCTGCACTTACAAGCATTGGAATCAAATACATGAGACATAATTGAGATGAGACGGTGGAGGTTTAGGGGGGGGGGGGGGGGTCTGTGTGCATTCAAAAATGACATGCTGCTAAGGCTCTTAAGGAGGAGCATGGATAATTAGCATTCATAGAAATCCAGAGTGAGTCTGGCACCATGATGTGTGTCTTGTAGCCGTGCACTGTGCTCTGTGCCGTTTTAGCAGAATAAAGTAATTGCATGTGTCCATCAAACTTCATTTATGCCCAGTGGTGGAATGTAACTAAGTACATTTACTCGAGTAAACTTAAGTACAATTCTTTTCTTTTCTTTTCTATTCATGCCACTTTCTACTTCTACTCTGCTACATTTCAGAGGGAAATGTTGCACTTTTTACCCTGCTACATTAATATGACAGCTTTTACTTACTAGTTACTTTACAAAATAAGATTTCTGCACACAGAACATTTCCCTGATGGTACTTACATGCTTTTACTCAAGTAACATTTTCAGTGCAGGGCTTTTATTTGGGACAGTATTTTTACAGTGTAGTATTAGTACTTTTACTAAAGTAAAGAATCTTAATACTTCTTCCACCACTGTTTAATGCTAATATACAGTATCTAAAGCACATGACAAGATTACTCGGCGCACCACTGCTGCTTCCCATCTGTTGTGTGTTTCTCTTTTTTCATGAATGAATTTATCTCTTCTGATTCATGTGTACCCTGTTGCGTTTTTATCAGCTGCCATGGTGATAAAGAGTCGGCTACAACAAGGGTGCTTTGTTTCGGATTGAAAATCTGTTTCCAACAGCCTTTATTCACATCCTGTTAATCATATTTTTTTCATACACCAACTTTTTTTCCAAACAGATGAGCATAAAAAACAGATGGATGTACATGTACTCTGTGAGCGAATAGATGAGTGAACGAACAAGCTCGTGGGAGAGATACCAGGACACAGAGAACACATACGGAATGATGCTCAGTTGGCTGAAGCTCACATGCAGCTCTATACACGTGCTCTAATTTACATTAACTATTTTTTTTTGTTTTTTCACAATTCATTAAACACTAAAGCTATGACCCATAAATAAGCTAGAAAGCATTCAAGGTCTTCAACCTTATTTTAAAATTACATTTTTGAGGCCCGAAGTAGTCTTGATAAGATTATTCTATTTATAAAAATAAATAAAAATTAAACAAAATTAAAAAAATTAAAATAAAATCGCAAATGGAATCGTAATCACAATATCTGGCAGAAAAATCGCAATTACATTTTTTCCCCCAAATCGTTCAGCCCTAGGTGGGACTTATACTATTAAACTATTCCACAAGAGTATTTATGAGAAGAGAGGAAAAGAGAAGATACCCTCTTCCTTATTCCTTCACATATGTATCGATTTAAATAAAAAATGACATATGCAGCAGAATCACTTTTCCATTCATCACAGCTGTGGATAAGAGTAATGCCACATACAATTCCATTGATCACACTGCCAGAGGAGAAAAGAGCGGGGGCAAAGCGCCTCTCAAGAGTACCACACACCCCCGGTTCAGTCGTTGTAATGTGATAGATGACTTTATGGATAAATTAAACAATAAGAATGGAACTAATGGGTATGGGATTGACAGGGAAATGTGCGCTATAAAAAGAGATTCATGAGGATAGAGTTATTCCTTCCTGGGATCAAAATATGCATGCTTTCATAGTTTCGTCTAGTGTCAAATGCTATGTTTTCTTTTTTTTTGTTGCAATCCCTCACTCTTGGCGTAGAGTTCTTTCTCTTTGGTTTGTACTGACTTCAGGCATCTAAATGGAAGGAAAAGGTTTCTGTGGTTTTGGCAGAATAAAGAAAGGGGTATATAAGGGAACTGGCTCTCAAAAAGCCAGGGGTAAAAAAAAAAAAAAACACTGAAAAGCATGTGTTGGAAACACATGCTTTTCAGCTTTTCATAATGTGGCCTCAGGAATTACGTGAAAAGTTGTAGTAAAAAATTAAATACAAAAAAAAACAACAACACACTAGGCTCTGGGATTGTGGTTGCACTAAAAGAGACAGGGATAAAAAATTGTTGTGATCCTTCCTGCATTCATGCTCTCCTACTTTTTGTTTGAGGCTTATTATGTGTAAATGAACCCCTGGCATTGAACTCTCTGTGTGGCAGCATTCGGTCCAGAATCCCACAGAAAACCCAGCACAGCTGCCAAAGAGGCAGAGAAGCAAGTGCACTGCCCCCACGTGGACCAAACAAAGCTCTGGGCTAGCCGTTCTTTGATAAGCATGGTTGGAGATCTGTACTCTTGTGCCGTTTGTTCTGCTGCACCTATATGCCCATCACAATCCCTTCATCAGACTCCCCTTATGTGCACTACCTTTCATTTTCTCTGCTTTACTGCCTCCCTCTGTTCATTTCCTATGTTCTTCAGACATTTTTGATTTTTGAGTACTTTATGGTGCTAATGAGTCCTCGCATTTGCGAATATAAACACCGGATAAGCACACAACTGGTACCTAAACACAGACAAATCTTTTGATTATACAGACACGACTGTTGGAGTGTCCCATTATTGGCACGCTGCACATTAAGCAATTGATCCTTGCTAAAAATGAGCGCCAATTAAAGAAGCGTAGTGAATTGAGTCTGGATGTCTTCATGTGAGTCAGTAGAGTCAATCAAAAGTCAAATGTTAATAGATGAGTTTTTTTTAAGTTCTTTGAGTCTGGTGAACGTCTTGTTTCAGTGTTGGATAGTTGTAGATCTTTAAAGAGAGATTTGTTCAGTGCTCACATGCTTGATTTATATAGCACGTATGGAACTCAGGACGGGAGGAGGTCAGACAGAGGCTAGCATCTTATTTGTGGAGATAATGGATTCACAGGAGAGTGCTTTATGCTTAGACAAAGCCATGCCGTATGTAGCAGGAAAAAAGAATAACCTGAGTTGGAATAAACACACAACCTCTTGCAGGAAAGCAAAAAGAATTGCCAAGGTACTGTTTACACCGCAGACTTTCAACTCAGCCAACTGAACACAACATGATTGGAGAAAAAGGCCGTCAAAATATAAATCCTCCTCTATCAAGTTACACAGTTGCCCCACACATGCTTTATCCTTAGTGAACTAAGGGAAATGATCCTGCATGGAAAACATTTTGACTAAATCACTTCACTTCTGTCTTTCACAAACAGTGACTCAATTACTACAGTTTCCATGTTGTATCGTGTAATTGATAGCTTATGTTCCAGGCATAAGTTCCAGGCAAACACCCTTTCATTCCCTCCTCCTACTTCACTCTCGTCGTTTCCTTCCCCATTCTCCCTCAGTGTGTAGTTGTGGCCAGCACACATGCGGTTAATAGGATGATGGTGTGCAGGCCTCTCAGTGCAAAAAAGGGCGGGGGGGGGGGGGGGACACAAGCCCCAGTCGACTTAAATAACCAAATAATTGGAATTTCTAAAAACAATGGTTTCCTGACTTCTCCACGACCCCTCACCTTATCATTTTAGGGTCACGGGGTCTAAACTTGAACCCATCTACTCCACAGCGTTTGGCTGGCTGCCACCTCAGGTTAACCCCACAGCCAGCAGTCTGCCGCAAGAGTTACAGGCCTGTCAGTCTGACTGAGCGGATGTGGACTGCTAAGATAAGAACACCTAGTGCGTTCTCTTTCCTTCCACTCTCCCTTCTGGTCTTTACTGTGGTTTCCCAACACCAGCAACAGACGTTTGCACAAGCTAAAAAGCGGCATGCTAATGATTACATTTGGGACATTATGTGCAAAATCTTTAGGAAACTTTGGAACCCCCTCCAGCAGTATATTATTAACTGGTGAGCTATGCATGCAGTTTACACCCATCCGCGAAAATGAAAAACGACCCAGTTTAGTTCAGAGTGGACACACTGTTGTTCCAGTTGGTACCAAGGAAACGACAGCTAGTTACCTTGGTTACAGATCTCTTGGACTATCCCTATGTAAGACTTGCTCTTATCTCTAAAGAGGAGAGGGTGGAAAGAGTTGTTATGGCAATATTTAAATGGATTTTCTGCTCAAGTAGTCTGAAAATGAAAGAAATGAAGGGCAGTCTTCAGCATTCAAATGACTGGGACGTGTATATGTTTTAAGTCTGACCTCAAAGGAATACATGATTTGCTGTCAGAGGATAATACCAGAACGCAGGTAAATATTAACTATAAAAGACTTTTCATGGAATCGGTTCCTTCAAGTTGATGCATGTAAATGTATTGAATCTTTCGAGGTTTCATACTTCAAATGTCAGTCAAACTGCCATTACGCTTGAATAGGCATTGTCTTCACAGATTTGAAAAATATGTGCCGCAGTATGCTTTTTAGAATATATTTCCTTACACAAAAGTGTGGAGAATTCAACAGAAGATAACTAATTTGAATGCGTTGATGCAGGATAAGAATATACTACCACCTGCAGAGCTCAAACACCCCACTGCTGCTGACAGTTGATTTTTCTATTTTGGAATTGAGAGCAGATTTGTGTTGTGCTTCACACAGTTGAACAGATATGGAAACAAATGTTTTTCTTACTTTCAGATTTCTTTTATACCTTCATTACTCTCTTTGATGTGAAACCCAAAAAGGGCACAGTTGCATTATTATACATAGATACATCTTTGCAACACATCTTTGATTTAATCACTTTATTCCAGCCAAGGATGCCTTTTAAAGTGCTCATATTATGCTTTTTGGCTTTTTCCCCCTTTCCTTTATTGTGTTATATATCTTTTTTGTGCATGTTATAGGTTTACAAAGTGAAAAAGCCCAAAGTCCACCCCAAAGGGATTTACCATCTCCAACAGAAAACACTGTTCACAAACTGCTCCAAACAGCTCTATTGTAGTCCAGCCTTTACTTCCGTGACAAACATGCGTCACTTTGTAACACACGTTATAATGCTCGCCTAGCTGCTAGCGTGGCACGCCCTCATACTCTGCAACTGACTGCTAGCTAGCAGTGCTTACCTAGGTACTGCGCAGGTGCAACTCCCAACAAAGATGGTACAGAAGTGAGATGCCTCAATCGAGGAGCTGCAGCAATGTGCAGTACAACAAATATAGGTGTTTTTTGAAAATTAAACCATGTAAACCTATTCTGATATAACCTCTAAATACAATTATGAACCTGAAAATGAGCATAATATGAACACTTTAGAGCAACATTGTTTTGTGATTTTTTTGTGATGTGGTGCCCCTACATTTTCAGAGTGTAACTCTCTTATAGACAACTGTCGTAAACTTGGACAACTGTACACGTGCATTTGTAATGATTACATCACTCGGGATAAAAAACTTGTGAGTCGACAACTTTTCTAACAGCCAAACATCAAGCAAGTGCAACAACAGAAAACACAGTGAGCCAGCTAATAGTCCAACGGCAAGATGGCCAGCTCAGGTCTATCTTGCAGCCTTTTACTGTATTTGGTGAGGCTCTAGCCAACGACGGGATTTACTCTTGCTCTTGCTTTCCTCTTCCTAGCTTTCCCCATGTCCTCTTTGCCTCTGCCGAAGCAACTGCTGGACCCGGTTCTATTGCCCACTTGCCCAGCTCCGGTTCCGGCACCACACCGGTGCTCCCTGCTAGCATCCCCCCCCTCCCCATTTTTTAAAAGGGTCCCTTGACCTCTCATCAAGGTAGCTGAATACAAATGGATTCTATGGGTATCTATGAGTCTCCCCTTTACAGACATGACCACCTTATGCCAATCTAATCCCAGTTTGGGCCAAAAAACTTGCAGTTTTTCACATGCAGATAATGAGACCTATTCTAAAATGGTGCATTTGAATATGTCTGCATACTGGGGTCCCTAAACAGTCTTGGAATTGCATAAATTGGGTTTGACTGGAAAGGTGAGACTGTTGTGGATGCAATGAGCCTAATCGTATTCATGTGTGATGATGCTAGTCCCCATAGTAGCCATTTCTTTGTGAGACATGTTTTTCAAATGATGAACGCTGAGATTGTTAGTCATTCCATTATCAAATGGCTGGAAAAATAGCACAAATAGCTGTTTTTGCAGATTCTTCAGCTCCATGAGCCTCATCAGAATCATCAGCCACCACCACCACCACCAACAGTGTCTGGATTCCATCGGGGGATTTATCTTGCTGCTGCTCAGGGCAGACGCCTCTCCCTGAGTTTAAGCACCAAAGACTTTCTGCCAAGACTCAAGTATCACAATATTGTCTGTTGATGATACAGTTTCACCAAAACCAGCGGCAGTCCCGTGAAGTGAAAAATGTTCTGCCGTCTTGTTCCCTCAATATTTATTCATTCAGATTTTATTCTCTTTTGTGAAAAGTTAAACAGTTTCAGCCTTTCAGCCACTCTCATAATCAAGTGAGAAAAGCTGAGGAGAAATGATTTGGTTGAACTGTCCTCCTCTTCGCGGCCTGTAATTGGAGGTACAGGCAGACAAGACTGTGTTATATAGGGTCATCACGAGAAAGTTTAAAAACCCCTGGCATTGAGAATTCAGTTTGTTATTATGTTTCTACTCATTTTACCTCCACTTCTCCTTTTAAAATTGTACACGTAAATCACATCTAGATGCTGACAGTCACACAAGGCTGTGTGCCAGAGAGTGCCAACAGCATGCAACATACAGAACAACTAGTTGAGCAGTGAGGTTGCAGGAACCTACACTTGCATGTTCAAATCATAAAGATCACAATCAGCACGAGTTTCCCTTCGACATTGCTTCACATTGATGGAAAACGCAGATACTCCCTCATTATTACCTCTGAGAAAACACCACTTTTCTCTCAAGTACCATTTCTGTGAGTGAGACAAAGAGGGGTTTGTGTACAGAGCTGCGCCGCTGCCAAAGACAATATGATGTGGAAGCTCTACCTGTCTGCACACTTCCTGACTTGTGTGAAGCTATGTTTATATACAAGATAGAACTTGTCTTGGATCAGCTTTAGGTAAATATGATTAATGCACCCACAAGTCCCATCCAGGACAGCAAAGAGTGACTTGCTTTAAATTAAAGGCTTCGACTGTAATGAGGCTCTGGCTCCTGGCTATATTGTGGAGAGAAAAGTGAAGGGTTCAGGGGCATGAATTCACATGTGCTCTTTTCATATATCATAAACACAGTACAAGGAGATCACACATGTACATACACGTGTGTGTGAACACACACACACACACACACACACACACACACACACAGAAAAAAACAGTTGTGTTTTCTGAGGTTGTGGGGCCTTCTATCTCCACAATGTCAACTTTCCCAGAAAGTAAGAAAAGCCACTTTGTTTGTAGCCGGACAAGCATTCATTTTGAGTTTAACCAGGCTCGAAGGTTTTTTATATTTAACCAGCATTTATGCAGTAGCACACACACAAACACAGAGTACAGAAATATATGTCCAACCTATAAAATCTATACTTTCACTGATGAGAAGGCGAGCTCCTGACCGGGATCTGTTTGACAGACAGTTAACTTGGCTGGAGAGAATATTGCCTGCGAGTGGAAATACGCCTCTGCGTCATAACATTTACCTCAAGTCATCATTAGGGAAGACGAAGGCACAATGGTTGGCAGTGTGTTTTGCTCTGTGCGCTGTGCCTCACACTGTTATTATACATCATTAGACCGGCAAATATGACAGATGATGAGGAAGACAGCGCTGCAAAGCCCACTCGAAAAGAAGTCTTTTAAATTCCCATCTCTTTTTTTTTTTTTTGTTGCCCGCTCCACGAAACCAATTTCTGCAGCAGCATCAAGCTGTCAGCTTTAAGTGTGTGGCGCCACAGACTCGCTCCAAAATGTAAGGGGGGTGGGGGGGGGTGGAGGGATGATGGGGGGAAAGGCTGGACAGACTATGGGTGAGTGTGTTAAAGTAAGCTCATGGGAATGGAAACATGAACATTTCACAATAAGTCACTCATAATTCTTGAAGTGCTATTAAATTGATACTTTTCCCACATGTCCCTGAGATTTATATTACTGAAAAATGTGTTATTTGCTCAACTGACAGAGGAGCTGCTGCCCATCAACTCACTTCTCTTTTCCACTTTTAATAAGGCGCCTACTTATGATCTTTTTTATGATCTTTTCTTTCATATCTTCTCCTGTCTCCTACCATTCCTCTGTCTCAGTCACACTATCAGTAACTTTCTCCTATCCCTCCAGCTCCCTATTATCCTCTGTGGTGTTGATCAGCTAAAAGAAGGCCATCGCCATATATTCACACACCAGTATCATGAGAGATTTATTATTAGAGGGCAGGGATTCAAAACCAAGATAGGACACTCCTGTTTTGACTTAGGGGATTGCATTTCCCCAGTAAATATATTTTATATCCTATGCTGTTTCTGTGACAGAAATGCATAAATAAACAAATCAAGTAGTGCTCTGAATACCAAGGACAGAGTGGCAGAAATTGTCAACAAGTCCTCCAAACTAAATGACAAAATCTGTTGTTTTTCAGTCATGACCAGAAAAACCTCTTTGGTAAAGCTTTGGTTCTATTTAGGCACACAAATTTAGTCAGGGAAAGATCATGGTCATAGTTCAAATAAAGTATTGGTGACTGCAGGCAGGACACATGGTGTGAACAGCTGTTTTTGCATCAAAAACAGACATAATCCTGTCATGCTGCTTCGGCCTTTGCTTGTGCACTTGTGACAGACAAGGAGTCACAATTTGCTTGGCCACAAGAGGTCACTGTTCAATAAACTGTAAACATTAGTTTGTCATTTTAAGCCCCTGATGCACTAACCCGACAGCCGACCGTTGGCGGAAAAGGCAGTCGGACTGATCAGTCGGCTCCCCGAGGTCCAAAAAGTGCCTCAGAACACACCGAAGCGACGATGACTTGAGTGTGTAATACGTCTCCCTAACAGCAGGCGGCGCTAATCTGTATTGTCTGTCATGGTGGCTTGTTCAGAATACGATCTCATATTGTACTAAAATAGTTCACCGAAACGTGTTTCTGAAAACATTTTAAGTGAGAAATAGGCCATGCAGTTGCTGAATCTGTCTTCATTTCAGATCGACAAAGGTCAGTTTAAAAGATTTTCGTCAGATTTTGAGAAGCTTAGTCGGCTTAGTGTGTCACTGCCTTTAGACATTTGAATAAGCGATCACTACTGTCAGTTTTTCTAGTTAGGACATTGTTGACATGTACACGTTTTAAATGCGCATGCAAGATATACTGACTTTGTACCCTAATGAAATAATACTAATATATTAATAACAATAAATATACATAAGAATTGGAAATAATCAACAACTCTAAATTTGAGTTAGGACTAATTACCATACCCTTAAAATGGTGTTTTACCATGCAGGGTAATTTACCAACAGAACTTTGATGACACTGATTGATTCAGTGTCCCACATGTGGCCAAACATTTTCCAGTCTTATAATTGGAGTAAACCATTTTGTTTTTAAATTAGTAAAGAGAGCCATCTTGTGGGCATGTGTATTACGCACATAGTTTGGACCATATACATAAAGTTAACCGAAGTAACATTTTCAGTAGAGTTGATGCTGGAAACAAGACAGAGACACCTTACTGCCCTGCAAAGGCAAAAGGCAGTAATTTCGTTTTTGGTCGAAAATGAATTAAGGATATTTTTGGGACAATCAAGACCTTTATCATGTGGATAAGTATCATGAGTCAGTTTTTTTTTTTTTTTTTTTTGAGAAAATAATGGGTTGTCTTAACAGTAACTTCTAAAAGCCCAGGAGAACCCAAGGCCGAACACCGTAACACCAGTAACTGCTCTTTGACTTTGTTTTGAAATGCTCAATTTGAGTTACGGTACAGGATGGCAAAAAGTAACTGGCTATAAGTAATTGTAAATCATCAGACATAGGCCATGATCACTACATTTTATAGACGTGTTACTATAATGATTTTGTAAATGGCGATCAGCAACCAAATATTGATCATTTGGAAGTTACTGCCTCTTGCCTTGGCGTCACCTTTCACTTTTTGCAGACAATACAAAGGCAGAGTACAGTAACTTCAAAATAGAGGTCAAAAGTCAAGTTTGCGCTCAAGATTTTTTATGTACAGTTGTGTTCAAAATAATAGCAGTGTGATTTAAAAAAGTGAATAATGCTCAAAATCCTCAGAATAGCTTTTAATTCCATAATATATAATAGGAACATGGGAACACTGCACATTCAATTCCAAATCAAAACATTACCAAAATTGATCAAGTTTGTGTTATACCTTTACAGAAAGTGAAGAAAAAGGAATATTAGGCTGTTAAAAAAAATAGCAGTATTTGCATTTTTCTTTACAAACTCAAACATTTACTGTATAAACTGAAAAATGTTTCAAGGGTTTGCTTTACTTTGAATCACTGCACTAATATTTAGTTGCATAACCATTATTTCTGAGAACTGCTTCACATCTGTGTTACATGGAGTCAACCAACTTCTGGCACCTGTGAACAGGTATTCCAGCCCAGGACGATTGAACTACATTCCACAATTCCTCTGCATTACTGGGTTTTACCTCAGAAACAGCATTTTTGATGTCACCCCACAAGTTTTCTATGGGATTGAGGTCTGGGGATTGGGCTGGCCACTCCATAACATCAATCTTGTTCATCTGGAACCAAGACTTTGCTCGCTTACTAGTGTGTTTTGGGTCATTGTCTTGTTGAAAGACCCATTTCAAAGGCATTTCCTCTTCAGCATAAGGCAACATGACCTCTATTTTTTTTATAAAGTATTTTGATGTATTGAAACTGATCCATGATCCCTGGTATGCGATAAATAGGCCCAACACCACAGTATGAGAAACATCCCCATAACATGATTTTTGCACCACCATGCTTTACTGTCTTCACAGTGTACTGTGGCTTGAATTCAGTGCATGGGGGTCGTCGGACAAACTGTCTGCGGCCCCTAGACCCAAAAAGAACAATTTTGCTCTCATCAGTCCACAGAATGTTGCCCCATTTCTCCTTTGGCCAGTCAATGTGTCCTTTGGCAAATTTCAACCTATTCAGTACATGTCTTTTTTTCAGCAATGTGACTTTGCGGGGGCTTCTAGCTGATAGCTTTGCTTCACATAGCCTTCTTCTGATTGTAACAGTACTCACAGGTAACTTTAAGTCTTCTTTGATTTTCCTGGAGCTGATCATTGGTTGAGCCTTTGCCATTTTGGCTATTCTTCGATCCATTCGAATGGTAGTTGACCGTTTTTTCCCACGTCGTTCAGGCTTTGGATGCCATTTCAAGGCATTTGAAATCATTTTGGATGAGCAGCCTATAATGTTCTGCACTTCTTTATATGTTTTCCCCTCTCCAATCAACTTTTTAATCAAAGTCCGCTGTTCCAGACATTGGTCTGGAACGACCCATTTTGCTGAGTATTTCAGTGTGAAATGCACTATAACCAGCATGCACAACATTTGCTTCCTTCTTTCCTTAAATATGGGCCATAATTGACACTTGTTTCTTCACAGAATCAATCACCTCACTAATTGAACACAACACTGCTATTATTTTGAACGTGCCCCTTTCAATTACAGATTCAATTACACAGAATGAGCAGCATGAATGTCATGACTGTTGGGTCTGTTGGTTTTTCTATTACTCTACAACGCTAGTAAATTATTTGCCATGTAGAAATATCACTTCTACAAAAAAATTTGATTTATGAAGTAAGTGATGTTGGACTGCTATTAATTTGAACACAACTGTAGATGCATAGCATATTATTACCAGATTTCCAGTGTCCTACCTATAATTCATTTGGCTGCACAACTAAAAAAAACTTTAAAATCATTTTTCTCAGTTCCACACTCTGGCGAGTTAAGGTCTTTTGCCTTTGTAGGGCATAACTGTACATGAACACATTGACACCCGCAGCTGACCGAACAGCAGCACCAGTGGAGGAGTCTTACTGGGTAGTTGTGACATGTGTCCTGTCATCAAACATCTGGTAAGAGACAAATCCAGTGGATATATATTTACCTGTGTTAAGTATTCGTATCCCACAGGTTAACTTGACATGAACCAGTCCCCTTTATTAGTGGGGTACCCCCCCGCCCCACCACACACACACAAACCTGGTGTAAGTGAAAAGTGCATTCAGTAACTTTGGATCCAGGGATGGGCTATGCAGTAGTAAATTAAATAAATGCTTGCTCTTAAGGGAAATCGTTGGGTCTTTGTAAATTTAAGAGTGTGGTCTAGACCTGCTCTCTCTGTAAAGTGTCCTGCGATAATCTCTGTTGTGATTTGACACTATAAATACACAGCACAGCAAGCATTCTGCAATAATTCATTTTGGTTAAGGACATTCATTTTGCGTCATCTACGCCGAGAGGAAAACACTTCTCTGAAAGGGCAAACAATCATGGCCATTTGTTTCTGTGTACAAGCTGTTAAGACATAATGAATGTGGCTCCAGTTTGGGGGAGGAGTTTGCTCATTAGACATATTATATCAATTTAAGTCCCACCAATCAAAGGTTCTTCAGAGAAGCAAGATGATCAATTTGTAGGTCGACTTGCAGAAGTGATTAGATCTACTCTTTATTAGACACTATAAATCAAACTGAATTAGAGCCATTGCTCTATTTGTTAATGAGAGGGACTGAAGTATGAAGGTCTGAAGTCTGATGATACACTTGTACCCTCTTGTGGGCACAGCATGCACTGCACTCATTTTATTCTTTAAAGATTATTTTCTCAATTAATCAATTAGTTGTTTGGTCTATAAAATGGTGAAAAATGACAGTGTCATTGTTTTCCAAAGCCCAATATGACATCCTCAAATGTCTTGTCAACTCAAAGACATTTAGTTTACTGTCACAGAGGAGTCAAGAAAGTATTCACATTAAAGGAAGTTGGAATCAGATACTCTTTTTTTTCCCCCCTAAATAATTACTCAAACCGATTTAATTGACTCTCAAAATAGTTGGCGATTTATATAATAGTTGACAACTAATCAATTGATCTTTGCAGCTCTAGGTAAATGAAGTCAAGTCAAAGCTTTACACCTTCTGTTCTTAGACCCTTGAATCAAATAAGAAAAAATGACACAAAAACTATGATACACATACTTCCCAAAGTAAACGACACAATTCAGACTCCTAGAAGGAAGACAGTTTTAGCAAATAAACATATGATTAATACATACCTTATAATAATCTGTTGTTGTATAAACTGTTGTATTACGTGAAGGGAAATGATAAAGCTAATTCAGTAACCATTCTGATTATAATTTTTATGGTCTGTATGTGTGTCAGAGCTGGAGTGAAGAGTTTGAAAGTCAATTTGCAGTAGATGTTGCTTTAAGTTTGTGCTATTTAGTCATATTTTGATAGGAAACTTATGTGTATATGTGTATATATATATATATATATATATATATATATATATCAACCACAGATTGCTCCTGGCATCATAATGTGAAAAACTCACAAAATGAACCTCTGGCACATCTGCTAATAAAATGCAAGTTGCGTGATTGGTTTAGATCGCATAGTGCTTAACTGCATACAAATCCAAGTACAAATGTTGCTACACATTGATCAACTCAGGAGTGATTCCGATGATTGGATGCAGAGATGCTTTTGGTCTCATTATCGGCAAAGTGCAAATACAAGCACAGTCACAAACCTCACACAGTGTAGTAAGTGTAAAGAGTAAGTGCCTGTGCAAACCAGGTAATAATTCAAATCTACAGTAAGAAATGAGAAAATATAATAGCATGGCTTGTCGTGAATGTGTATTAAAGCTGCTTTAATCTTTTTCCTTTGTGAACAATAAATCAAATCACTACCTGTGATGTGAAAGGGGGTCATTAGAAAATTACCTTGCCATGTCTGTCAGTTTATTATTGTAACCATGACAATGAAGATTTCCCAACCTTAAAGTTGCAGTAGGTATGCCTTAAAAAACTAACTTTCTGTCATATTTGCTGATACTGACCCTATCTTCAAGTAGAACTACATGAATCAGGTAATAAAAAAAAAAATCCGGCTCCTCTGGAACCACCTACAGCCTGTAGTGTGATTGCAAAAATCCACCGCTCCCTGTTCAGATGCACCAATCAGGGCCAAGGGGGGGTGTCTAACTGCGTGTCAATCACTGCTCATGTACACACATTCATTCTCCCTTGTGGGGGGGGGGCTTAGGAGACCGTTTTGGGCTTTAGCAGAAAGGGGGGAGGGACTGAGAAGTTGTCGAAGTTCACATTTTTGGGCTAAGTCCTGGATCTTCACAAGCCTACCTACAGCACCTTTAATAAAGTACTTATTTCAATCCAAACCACTTGCTGGTGAGGTAATTTTTTTTTATTAGGAGAAGAGGTAAAAGGGAAGTGAATTCTGGACATTGTCCATTAAACAGGCTGTTAGCCAATTTCAAAATAAAACATTTATAAGTCATAATAATATGTCAGGGCATTGGATTTGTCATCTTCTTCCACCTAGTGGCCAAAACATAAACCAACACAGCTTTGTTTTTCTTTTGCAGGACTAACATGGAATGAATGCAGTTCTTTGCAGCCTCTAATTATTCTCTTAGAACATCAAAAGTGAAGGATGAAATATTTGGTTGACATTGCAAAAGCCAATATAGGATGCTTAGAACACGGTGGTGTTAAAGGGACAGTTAAAAAAACTCAACAGTAATGTCTCTTTCCAGAAATCATGACCCGGTTACTCAAGATAACCGATCAATTGAGGCGCAGAAGGAAACCTACATGAACGAGAGGCTCGTGCTTGTGGAGACGTAAGCATTAACAGTGAACAAGCCTCTTGTCCATGAGTATGTTTCCTTCTGAAACATTCCTTTTCCTAATACAGAGCTGAAATACAAAGCTGGGTTGGCGGGTGTAGTTTGTTAGAAAGAAAATAGTTCCTACATCAAACTGCTCACAACCAGGCATGTGGATTATCTTGAGTAACCGGGTCAGGATTTCTGGAAAGAGTATTTGCTGTTGAGTTTTTTTTAAATATATTTGTTTTGGTGCCTTTAGCACAACAAGCACAGTGACCATCCATCCATCCATCCATCCATCCAACACTGGGCGACTTGCACCAAAACAATCTAGATCGATAAATAACACTACAGGCAAGAGTCAAAATATGTATTTTGGATTTTGGGGTGAACTGTCCCTTTAATATATGTCATTACTTTGATGCACCCATCAAACGGCTGCAACCATTTGTCAAAGACGGTTGCAAACATGTTTCAGAAGGAAACATATCATTCAGGCAGAAAGGCGTCAAAAACCTATTTCATGCACCCTAGGTGGAGGCTGACATTTGGGTTCTGATGGAAGCAGTGATAATAGCGACAATCACTGCTTAAATATGCTTTTTCCTTCGCTGCTCCCTGCGGTGCAGTTGTTGCCCAACATCAATTTTTTAGAAAACAGTGACAGGGCAATTTTAATGCCAGGTGTGAGAATCAAAGTGTAAATCATAACATCGGAGCAGATATGAGGTCCATACAGTGGGCTGAATTAAGAAGTAACCAATAATATGAGAGATATACCTAATGTTTTTAGGAAAAGAGCTTATTGGCAACATTTTAAAATATGTTGCAATTCAGATCCCTCAATTGATCCCTCTATTAAACAGTTTATTGTGTGTTTTTGTGTGATTGTGCAAAGGCAGTGTCTACACTTGTGTAGGCTGAGGACAAGAAAATGTGTTTAATGAAAAGAGGGACGAGCAGGGTCGTTGTATTGGTGTATTGTACTGATTGACCTCGGAGCTTTGCCTTGTAACTACAGCAGCACAAACGGCAGTTTATCATTTTCATAGAAGATTAATAACAAGGTGAAAACTTCTGTTTTCGCAGCAATGAATCAAAAACTCTGACAGGAAAGTTTCTTTGGCGAACAACTATTCTTCAGCAAAGAAATATCCAAAGAAAATCAAGCTGAGCAGAGGATGTGTGAGGATTTGACGTTTATTAATGGCTCCCAGTATCCTGGAGGATTTATTGCACTATTGATTGGCATGTACTGTGAAATCATCTTGTAGCGCAAATAGCAAGACCATGCTAGTTGATTATTGTACCCAAAACCCTCATTTATCTGCAATATACAATACAAAAAATTGATTGATGCGTCTTGGATTTGATGTCAATGTATTCTCCATCACCCGCAGTGCCATGTCGAGACAGAAGCAGCCTGTCTATTTTGCTCTGCCTGGCACAAATGGATGTTGACATCCAGAAAATTGTTGCGCTGTTTGATGATGACAAAAACTTACAATAGAGGACAGAGGTCAGACATAGAAAATCACGACTAAATTAGAGCCGTCTTTAGAAATGCTTTATTCTCAGCTGGTCGTCTTCCGAAATAGATAATGACAAATGCCATCACTTTGAACCACAAGATCCGAATCTTTTAGTCGCTGGTAAATTAGAGCGGCAAAATGACAACAAGAAGGTACTAAAAGCGACACAAAAAGAAGCTGAAATTAACTGCTTAATTGAATCTGCAGCCACAGCAGATGGCAATGTAGCTCTGGCTTTGCTGCAGAAGGGCATGACAGTGAGAAAGAAGTACAATCCCAGCAGGCAGTAGATGGCAGTCTAGCTTCATTACACTGTTGGCTGGCTGATTTTGAAGACACTCCGGGGGATACGGAGGACTCCATCATCAGGCACATGGGAAGATGATGGCAACAAGAAAAAAATTATGTCATGACCAGAGATGGCAGTCTTGCCACAGTGTTGGCTCAGACTGGGGAGAATGAGAGGAATGGAAAGGATGAGGGCGTCGCAGGGATGAAATGGCAATAAGGGTTGGAAGTCGGACAGAAGGGCAGAGTGTGTGAACGACAGATTAAGAGGGGGCAGGGACACACGAGACAGAGGGGATAGCTGCAGAGGGCTGCTTTCATACAGATGATGATGCAGTGAGGGGTGGGTTGGCATATCGTGCTCAGACCACTGTATTACGTGGGAATTCAATTTAATTGCATTATTAATTCCCTTTGATTATATTGCAAATGTCACACAATCATGCACCGGCAACCTCTGTGCCCTTTGCCCAGGTGGTGTGCTTGATTGTTTACCAAAATCAAACCAGTCACTGTGAAAATAGGTGATAAATTAGAATCCCAACCCTCTCTCTCTCTCTGTCTCTCTCCCTATGCCACCCCCTCACTCACTGTGTGATTCATAGTAGATAGCATGCATACTAATGTGCATCTCTTCATGTACATAATAATCATTTGCATACCGACAGATGACAGACAGAAAAAAAAAAAGGCTAAAAGCAATCATAACTTGCTCAGTTTGTTTTTCATGATGTGACTCGCATGGATTGCTGTGCCCCTGGCACCTATTTTATTTCCAAGAATGCAACATACTGGCAATATTGTGCAATTAACCAAATGACCCCTTAATCATGTCATCTTGCTGTCTGTACATCACTGACAGAAATAGACAGATCTGATCGCTCATTTCAGCCGATCACCCAAAGCAAAATATAATGGAAACCTAATGAAGCGTATTAAATGTCCTTACATTCTATTCCCGCACATTAAACAGAGGCCGCTCCTAAACAGAGGTAGTGCCATGTTCATCACTATGGACACAACTGAAATACAAAAACAGAGAAAACCTCACAGGGAGCATTACAGAGCTGGAAATGGATCCTCAGCATGCATTTTTTTTGTGCAGGAATGCTAGTAAACCAATGGCAATAAATGCACATTCATGAAGGGAGTAGCCTTCATGTTTGTGTGCACGGCGTCCTAAAGTTAGCTCATTCATTTTCATTAAGTGCTGTCAGTAAGGACCATTAACCAGGCAAGAGAATAATCACCTCCCCCGAGAGTTGACCTGTTTATGGCGCAGATAAGGGTTAATAGAAACAGCCCACCTTAGTGACACAACACTCATAGCACACACACATCACAGTACGCATTCTGCAATAATTCATTTCCGTTGAGGACATCCACTTTGTGTCATCTACGCTAAACAGAAAAACACTTCTCTGAAAGGGCAAACAATCATGGCCATTTTTTTCTGTGTACGTGCGTTGTGACATAATGAATGTGGTACCAGTTCGGGGGAGGATTTTGCTCATTAGGCAAATTAAATCAACTTAAGTCCCTTCAATCAAAGGTTCTTCTGAGAAGCAAGATGATCATTTGTAGCTAAACTTGCAGAAGTGGTTAAATATTGCATGGCTCTCTTTACTTCATAATGTATGAAACAGACAGAGGTCAAGGGAGACCACCCAATTTAGATGAACTCACTTAAAGGGGAACTACCGTTTTTTTCAACCTGGACCCTATTTTCACATGTTTTTGTGTCTAAGTGACTGATGGGAACAACAATCTTTGAAATTGGTCCAGTACTAAGCGAGATCGCTGCAGTTGGCACCGGCGAAACAAGCTACAATGTAAGTTAATAGGGCAATCCAGCTTGTATTTACCTTCATAAAAGTGCTCGTTTTGCCACTGACAGGCTCAGATTAATATTCCAAGTGTCTGACAACATTATGGAAAGGATTTCTAAGGAGGTCGACCTTTCTGTTAAAGAGTAAGATCCTTTTTTTAAAACATAAAAACATCCGCCAAATTGCGTTTGTTAAACCCACCAGACTCCATGTAAATAAACAGTAAATTTAGCATCATAAAATACACTTCATTCAAAGTCGAGTGTGCAAATGCAGAGCATGCAGAGAAAGTCTGGTACAACTTAAGTGCAGCTCTATCAGCGTGCAGGTGTCACCCAAGGACTAGCTACCATTACAACCAATCAGTTAGTACTGTAGGAAAGATGAAGGTGATTAGAATAATAGCCCATTTCACAGTTGGGTCTGTCATAGTTAAAGGAAATTCAGCGCAGACTGGATTTGAAGGATTATGTTTGCTACTTTCTTCTCACTAGTCTGTGCATGGATTATCCCGTGTATGTGACATGCTCTCTAAGTCATTTGGTCAGGGCTGAAAAAGGATTTAGGATTATATGGTCCAAATTGGCTCCGTATCTGCCATATGGAGGCTGTGTCTATCCATTATCCATCAATATGTCAAACACCGTGCAAGGGAGCAGCTGTCCATAGAAGGCCAGCCAATTGGTTTGATACAGGTGAAAAGTGATGTATGATTGCCTTCGCAAACCTATCACTCTCTGGCTGCCAGATGGCTTTGGCCTAGGGACACTGCTACCACATTAGACCTTGCTTTCATCACTCTCTAAGGGTTTCGGCCCAGTGTTACTATCTTGGTTTGGTCCCCCTTTCATGTTGATGGGTGACCTCCCTTGTCTCACTTCTTACTTGAGCAAACTAATAAAGATACTTCGAGGCAGTAGTGCAATCCTATGCTGTTCTGTGGCTAATGGCAAGTCTTCACTGACACAAACAGCAGCAAGAGTGTCTGAAATACAATAGGGAGAGGCAAAGAAGAGCTGAGATTGCAGGAGTGGAGAAAATGACCTTTGTCAATATCTCTTAGGTTCGTTCAGACCATATGGGGCTGCGTGGGTGCTGTATTCCATGTTGGTACAGGTGGAGAGAAAAAAAAACTGAATCCAGGATGGTCAGTTTAAATAAAACATGTTTAAAGATGTATCAGACAACAACTGTACTGTGGTTTATGAATTAAATACTGGAATTTTAGAACTGATTTTAAAGTTTTCTTTGCTCCTCCCTTCAACAGAGAGTTTCTTTAATTTTATGTTCCAGCCAGATCACTAAGGTCCTCCACATTTTTTTTTTTTTTTAGATGTTCCTTATGTGTCCCATAAAAGTACCAGTGAGAGTGCTTTCTGTTCTGTTATGCCCATAAACTGTGGAACTCAATGCCTCTGGATATTAGACTAGCAAGCTCTCGCTGTAATTTTAAAAATACATTATCATTTTAATCTGGCTTTTCATTTGGAGTAATGTTTTAACCTTCATTTTTAATAATCCTAATCATGCTTAATGATTTTATTTTTTAATTCTATTGACCTTATTATTTATTATGATTTCTAACATTTGATTGTTGATTTTAATTTTAACTTTTTGCCTGTGTTGTTTCAATTTTGCAACAGTATGTGAATAATGTTGGGCTTCATATTTGTATGAAAGGTTCTACATAAATAAAGTTGAGTTGAGTATATAGGATATTAGGATTGGCAGCTTTACAGTTGCAAGGTAAACATTACAGTTACGTAGTACAATGCTGCAGTATTCATAACACTATTATTGGAATTGGTATTTGCACGTCAGAGATTGGCCAGCATAGTGAGATTGTAGATCATGTTGCATTAATCTGTAGTAAAACTTAATGGACAATCCTTCCTTCAGCACCCTTGTTGTGCACACACTGTTGGTATTGTTAGATCCAGTAATATTGTTGGTCTAAACACAGCCATACAATGGACCTGTTTCAGTCTGCTTTTGAGTCATCCGTCCCGTTCCATTTTACAGAACAAAATTTAATGTCTAAATGTTGTCATTCAACCGATTGAGATGCAAAGATTTTCATTCATGACAAGCAATGCAGTGTATATCATCACGGCACAGTCTTTTTCCTATTGGCTGTTTTGGCCTACCGCCAGGCTCAGGTGGGTGTAGCTTACCTGTGTCAGAGTTTACAAAAGCTTAAATGTCTACACATGAACTATCAATGGAGTGTCGACGCTGATCGATGCTGCACCAATGACTGAGCTAGTGGAAGAAGGAGTGAGCGGTGCCTGAGGGGAGGGCAAAGGTAGGCCTTTCATCCTTACTTTGGCAGGCTAGCAATTACTTTCTGTAATTTTATATGCACGAGTGAACCAAATTCTGGAAGCCCTAGACACATAACAATAATATCACGTTTTCCCACAGTGTGGTTATGCTGTGACAATATGGGTATTGAAATATTAGCCAACAGAAAGGTTTAGCAACTTTCTAGTCTTGTTTTACCAGACCTTCCTAAACAGCGCTGCGGAGCAGGGTATGGCTAGTACAGCATTCCGGGATGGGAGGAAAACATGCTCTGGTTTATTGGCATTTCTTTAAACCAATCACAATCATCATGGGAGACACTAAGCGCTGGACAGAGCAATGGTGCCACTGCAAAATAGCCTCGGGAAGGAACTCGTTTTGATGGAACATGTGTACTTTAAAAGTTGTTTTAGTCATGCAAGAGAAAACTCAGATTGGACAGATGTTCTAGCTAGCTGTCTGGATTTACCCTGCAGAGATCTGAGGAGCAGTTAACCATAGTCCTCATAAATCCACCGGAGTTTAAAATTCCAACACAAAAAAAGCAGAAGTTAACAGACATCCGGAAGTGGAAAGTCGTGGAAATAGACTAGCAACTTTCCAACAAGATGGGCACATGACTAGAGGACATAGTTGTCATGCATTGTCCAGAGGTATTAACAGTTTAAACAGTACATTAAAACTTGTCCAGGTTGATTAGTAACTTCCTCTTTGGTGCTTTATAGCAAGAGATATATCTACCTACATATCGTCGCGATCGGGTGAAAAACTTAATTCATATTAACACATTATGTAATAATATATTAACACATTGCCGTGACTGTACTTCAAACCTCTTGTGACTGCCTTTTCACTTGCTAAGGGTATAAATTACATGCTTCACACACACACACACAATCTGATACTGATCAATGCTTGGTTCCTGTTCTTGAAGCTTTTTGAAAGCTCCAGCATTACACTGAAAAGTGATGCCCCTAACTCTGAATCTATTCTGCCATCTGCCATCAGGACAGGAGTATGAGTACGTGAGCTTCTTTTAAAGAATGAACTCGCATTCAACTGAAGTTTCAGAGACACTAAAAAAACAAAATAGGAGTAAAGATTTAAGATCAAAGGACTTGGACCTACACACAGCAGTAATTAACCAACTCATTTGCACAGTGGAATACAATAAACTGTGCTGTTACAGATAAGTTGAGAAAGAGGAGTTTTCACACACTTGTGCCTCCTTTTATGTGCTTCCTGTTATGACAAGTGTTGACCATCGTAACAGCAATGCAGCTTCAATAAAAGCTGTCAGTCACTGCCAGATTGCCGTATGTAACTTGTTCTTGTGTCAATACCAATCATTTTCACCAGCACAGCCTCACATCAGGCTACCTCACACTCAACAATTGTTTCTATAAAATTAAAGCACATCGTCATCTTCAAGATGCATTGTGCTCTGTGAGTTTGATTGAATCACACGTCCGTGGCCACAAACACATGCAAATCTTTCAGCCCACTGAAACAGGTTATCATTTTACCCCTGCTTGGTTCATCAAAGATGCCATTTTTTTCACCTTGACGTTTGAATTATTTATCTGTCTTAGGGGAACACTGAAGCAGACAGACCATAGAATTGCCTTTGTGTGTACATTGGATTTCGGTTTGTGCAAGATGTAATGACATTGTCTGATAGTTGCCATGGTTTTAAAAATATATATAAATATATATATATTGTACAACTGCCTGAGAGCTTTTGTTGTCATTGTCAATCCTTTTCTCCCTTCATTTCACATGTTCCTTCCTTTGTCCTTGCTTAACTGTCATAAGTTTGTTGCACCAGCAATCTCAAATCTTACTTGTACTTATTTTATGTTGTTTGTGTGAAATCAAAGCAGATACCAGCTAGTAAGACACTCTTAATATACATCATGGTAGACAGAAATGACATGGACCAGTTACAAATTTCAAGGGAAAGGATTTGAATAGTTAAGCCAGTCATAGTTCTGCTCTTAGACCTTTTTTTAAAGCAAGTCAAACCATTCAAAACAGACACATTACCCCTTTTAGAACTAAAAGCCATGTTGCTGTTGTAATAATCAATCAAAAGACACTTCCTGACAACTGACACATTATTCACACCTGCTCACAACTGTCAAGAGAAAAAAACATGCCTCAATTTGTATTTGCCAACATTGTTGTCAGGGAGAAGAGAGTTTTTAGAGAATGTCTTAGTGTCCCCTTAAAAACAATTTGTACTTCCGGCTTTTTCTTCAATTGTTATCAAAGTGCCATAAAGGTTGGGAGCTTGAAGCTGTAGTCAATTTAAATAGTCCAGAGTCAATAATATATAATAATATAATGAATTACACAGCGGTGTGCAAACTTAAAGAGGTCAAATTTAAGCTTGATTATATGTTTTACTTAGGGCTTTTTTTCGCAGAAGATATGTTGAGGTATCACAGTAGAAAAAGCACAGGTGTAAATAATAAAAAATGAATAATGGCTGAATTCCATTTAGTTGCTTCAGTTTAAGGGTCCTGGTATTGTGCCTGCTCGCTCACTGTCACACTGTCATGGCTGACTGGGACACTTGAATAGAACACTCAATGTTATTAGTTACAGTCTTGGTTTTGCTGTGAGTTATAGTTTCACAATGATAGATATTGACTTATTTTACGGATTGAAAGTTAGCCACTGAACTAAGATGTGTGTGTGTAATAGAGCTTTCCCCATACCCGATTATTATTTCCCCGGGCCTGAGTCGGGTCGCACAAATGGTGACTCCAGCCTCTCATTAACAAGGAAAACTATTATACAATCTCTATATGGCTAGCTGTGCTGAACATTCAAGAAGGCACATGTCCAAGATGGTGTCACAAATATCTGTTACCACATTGAAAATACTTTAGTTGACTCTGGCTTGTAATTCATTTGTTAATATTAAGATATATCAGTAGAAATTAGGATTTTTAACCATTTAACCCAAAAAAGCTGCCGTGGTTAAGGTTCAGGTCGGACTTGGACCGAAACTATAAAGGTTCATGTAGGGTCGGGCTCGGGCCTGACTTTTTTTTTGGGCTGGAACAGAGCTCTAGTCTGTAATACTAAAACACATTAGAAAGACAACATTAGCCATTTGGATTTATTCTCCCCAGTCTTAACCGCTTGGGGCTGTAGCTCAGTTAGTAAAAAAAGAAGAGTTAATGTACCCAAAATGCATTGCAAATTAGTCCCACTTAAGATAGCCTAGAAACTTTATTGTTGGATCAAAGCCATAATCAAAGTCTCCCTCTGTGTTTTTAAATGCTCCACACATAACAAAACAATTACACACTATATTTTTTCTTTCAGCTATGTAAACACGGAGCTCTGCCCCCGAGCATCCTCAGTGACTATTTCCATGAAGCTGACCTATAGAGAGTGAAACTGCAATCACAGATGTTTCAGGTTAAACTACACTGGCCGTGTTCATCCTGACAAAAGCCTATGTCACCCAATGCAACAGAATGGCTCTCTAATGTCTTTTTAATAGCTTTTGGATAACAGTGCAGTTCTGTGCCACAGAAGCTATCACGCTGTGGTTAAACAACCAGTAACTTGTTAGCACGATAAATTCAGTGTTGATTTTGGTCTCTTCAGGGGATTTTTTGATATAATAATAATAATAATAATAATAATAATAAAAAAAAAGACAAAATAACAGCAGTTTTATCCTTTAAGCGCCACAGTTCAGCTCTGAACAAACCAGACCAAATGCTACCATCAGATTTGAAAATGACCCCCGCTGACGGAGAAATAATGACATCTTATTCAAGCACTGGGAGTTGTCAGGCCTAAGGGTGTGTGACAAAGGCAAGATGGAGGCCTAGACAATCGATACTTCACTCAGTATGGGTATTAAATAAAAGTATGAGTAAAAAAAAAGGCATTAAATAGTCTTCTTTCTGTTCCCCTAGGAAAAGATCAAACGTATTAATCATAACCCAATCAGCCACTCTTAAACAGAAACCCCGAAGCTACATGCCAGCTGTCCCATGAGATAGAATTTTTTATTTTATTTTATTTTTTTTTATCTTGATTGTATTATTATAATTATTTAGTATACATACATGTATATTTTGTTTGTGGATGGCTGGCTGACCTTAGTAAAGGTTGGAGACTTACATAGGGAATGCAGTATGGCTTCAGTAGGGAGGATTTTGGCCTCCCTCCGCGGACGAGTTTATGAGAAGAGATCTTGCAAATGACTGTTGACAGGGCAGGGGGCATTCATCAAGAAAACAAGCCACATGAGCACAGAGACCAGAGTTAGGGCAGGAATGAATCTCATAGAAACAAATCTAATCTAAGCACTGCCAGAGAACCCATTTATAATGTTAAGATCACAACATGAATCCGCAGAGAGGAGTGCAAGGGGGAGGGAAAGAAAGCGAGAGAGAGAGCGAGAGAGCGAGAGAGGGAGACAGAGGCAGAAGGGTACCAATTGAATAAATGTATGTACTTTGTAGTAGGAACATAGTCTTTTGAAGCATTATTATGCTGCCCCATTGTTAAGCAATGAGGCATATTAGTATTAAAGGGTTGCTGTTAGTAAAACTCAATTTCTAGTGGTTTTAGCCCATTTACAAAACATAGCCTGACTTCCCCTCTGCACCACCTTGTCTGCAGACAACAGCTCTCTTGGGGTAGGCTCGCTCATACTGAGGAATGGCAGCATGCTCCGTCTTCCACAGCAGGTTTCTCTGGCTGTACTGTTTGTTGACTGATTTTCAACACAACTGAAACTTTGAAAATGGAATAGAAGTCAAACAGTAGATGGAACTGTGTCGAATTCATCTCTCATCTGAGAATCATTTGACAGGAATACTGACAAGCAACACTTTTTTTTTTTTCAAAACTTTTTTTAAAGTGACATAATGAGAAAACATTTTTAATGAACGCATCTGCAAAGTCGCAAAATGTTCATACTGAAGATTTTTTGCAAAATATAGAACTGGCAATGTAATACACTGTATTTCATGTGCTTTCTCTACATTGCTTTCTCTTTAGCATATACCGTAACACTCACGTTTATTATTTTTTCATTATTAACCAAAGCCACAATCTTCCCCTAACCATGTAGTTTTATTAGCCCTCATGTTGTCTTCCAGTCAAATTTGACCCATTTAGCATTTTTATATCAAAAGTATGAGTTTCTTTCAACAACATTAACCAAAAATAACATGGATGGTTCCCTACAATGCTCTTTGCAAGTAAAATTAATTATCACTTGATCTGTGGGTCTTTATTCAATTTTATAGCATTTGTGGTCTTCCCTGGTCAATGGTTCATTGTGTAATAGGTTGGAATGAAATTGGCTAAGAAGATGTAACAGAATTGGTTGATGTTTATATGTAGTGCTTTATAAACAGGCAAAACAGACTGGGTACATTTTTACCCAGGAAGACAACAAGTGCCTGGTCGATGGAGAGACAACACAAGGGCCAGTCTAAAGCTAACCACAAGTTGACAAACTCCCAATTTCCAGGGACAAAGTCATAGTCTTGCGCTTTGCATGCCCAGCATCAACCCTGCCCAGCTCGCTAGGACTTCTGTGCAGAATGACAACTGCACAGCATCTGCGCTGCTGGAAATAAAACATTCCAACACATGATGTTTCCTTAAAGCTGATGATAAATGATATTATTTATAATATCCAAGGACATCTTAGAACAAGTTGAGACAATCTATCATCATCATCCCCACTATTAAATAAAACACTGAAGTCCAAAGGCAGTTTTGAAGCCAACAGCAACATTCCATTCCAACATTCCTTTTACCCAAAGTGGCTCTGTCCGCATCACTGACTACGTTTACATGCACATAATATTCAGTTTTTTCCCCTAATTCCGAAAAAGACGATCTTCCGACTAAGCTGTTCACATGGCTAATGAAAGTGAGTATTCCACTATTATTCCATGTACATGTAGCCGTGCAAAACAGGATTCTTTTCAAAGTTTACATGCGGTGGCGGACTTGTTGGACTGTGCGAACACAGCGTCCCTCTTTCATTCCTTCAACCAGCTTCTTGAAAAGGTCGGCGTAGCGATGTTTGCGCATATCCAAAGACCTGTTGATATCCAAGTCTTTGATAATGTTTAAAAGTAGCTGTGTTTCTCCTTATCAGGTCTGCAGCCTTGCAAACTGTTGGCTGGTTGGTTTGTTTACATCAACCATAGCAACGCACAGAGCTGACTGTAAACCGTAAACAGGCAAGAGGCCGTAAACTGCGTTAAAAATCCTGATTGAGACGCATATTCCGAATGTGCTGTATACATGTCCAAAGAATCCCTCTAAAACCCGAATAATACCGGAATATCCCACGTCTTAATCGGAAAATTATATATATATATATATATATTTGGAAAAAGGACTTATTCGGAATGTCCAACTGGAATATGCTGTTTACATGACTTATCAAATTCGGAATATTGTCATATTCGGAATAACAGTGGAATATTGGTATGCATGTAAACATACTCACTGAGTCGAGCTTGCGTGCTAATTGGGGTTAGGTTTGCACAATGATGGTAGGTTTGGCAATGGAGCAGGCTTTACATGACCAATATCAATCCATCACAAAATGCGTGGATTGGGCCAAATCCCGATCTTTTGGATAAACTTTGGACATTCCTAATAATTTATATTTGAAATCTTGTGAAGGAGACACTCAAAACACTCACAGGGATTTGTAACAGCTAATTCAAATAAACAGTAGGCTTCCACATTGCGGTCCACGAAACACTGCCACAGGGAGCAACAATATGGGAAAGTCTTGTATATCATAAGTGAAAGATATTCTTGTCTAAAGAACCAAATGAACAATGTTTCAGCCAGTTGATTTCAGGTAAAATGAATAACAGAGTCTCTTCTTGGATTGGTTCTTGCTCCAAGCAATTTGGATCAAGCCCTTTTACTTCTATTCTTGTTCTCTTCTGATGAAAATTGGCAATCATGTAATAATCCACTTATGAGCGTGCAAGCTTGCTTCACAGCAGACTCCGCAGCAGTTTTCACTTCAGAGGCCACGATCACCTCGGGCTGCTCTATCATGAGCTTTCCCAGGCCAAACGTAGAGCTCTCATTTTAGATCTTCTTGTGTAATCCCAGATCAAAGGTCCCAGGGAAACTGGAATGGATACCGCTCTAACAAGCACGCTTTCTCAGATGGAAGAAACTAAACCCATTTTTCTTTATCTTCCTTCTGCAGGTTAGCTCACTCAGTGCACTGAAAGATGAACCTTGCCATGATAGTGCGGGACTTGCTCGTGGCAGAACCCAGGAAGATAGTGTCCCGACGACTCTTCGGCTGTCTGTTTCCAACCCCCCGTTTTCATGCTCCCCAGAGTAACAACTGATGAGCAAAATAGCAGGCACCAGTTTTCAGAAAGAATGGAGGTGTCACAGGACTCACCAGGACTTTTCTTTTTCACACTCTTGGGTAGTGATGTTTATTATGTATAAAGAAAAGAAATATAGTGGTTTGGTTGTGGGGATGGTGACGTTTGTGTCAATGACTACGTTTACATGCACATAATATTCGGGTTTTTGCCCTTATTCCGAAAAAAAAACAATATTCCGACTAAGCTGTTTACATGGCTAGTGAAAGTGAATATTCCACTAATATTCACATTTACATGTAGCCGTGAAAAAAACGGAAAGATTTTTGTTCTAAGTTTACCAGCGGTGGCGGACTTGTTGGACCTTGCAAACACAGTGTCCCTCTTTCGTTCCTTCAATCAGCTTCTTGAAAAGGTTGGCGTGGCTATGTGTGCGCATATCCAAAAACCTGTTGATATCCAAGTCTTTGATAATGTTTAAAAGTAGCTGTGTTTCTCCTTATCAGGTCTGCAGCCTTGCAAACTGTTGGCTAGTTGGTTTGTGTACAGCAACCATAGCAACGCACGGAGCTGACCGTAAACTGTAAACAGGCAAAAGGCCGTAAACTGCGGTAAAAACCCTGATTGAGACGCATATTCCGAATGCGCTGTACATGTCCAAAGAATCCCTCTAAAACCCGAATAATACCGGAGTATCCCACATGTCTTAATCAGAAAATGCTATATTTGGAAAAAGGCCTTATTCGAGATAAGTAACTGTAACTGGTAGGCTATATGCTGTTTACATGACCTGTATCAATTTTGTAATATTGTCATATTCGGAATAATAGTGGAATATTGGTATACATGAAAATGTAATCCTTCATGGATTAGATTAGTATAGATTAGAATATGGGTAGGATAAGCATATTGCTTCTTCCTTTTTGAACATTAAATGTTAATTTGTTGCTTAATGTTCAGTTATTTATATAAAATATATTTTTTTAAATGTTAGAAATAAAGTATACTTGATTCAATAAAGCAGACTGCCTTATTGATATGCATTTAATCTTGACTAATAACACACAACAAAACACATGTAAAGCCTTTGTTGTCAGTGTCTTGGACACAATCCCAACCATCACCTCTGAAATAATTCACCAGGGGCTCGTGGTCACGGCCATTGAAGGCTTCTATCGCGTGGACGCGTCAACAGTTTTGTTGTCATTACTTAGAATTCCTCATGGGGAAACTACGCACTATAGCTTTAACCTAAGCCATGATCTTTCCCTAACCAAGTTATATTTACTGTTGTAAAGGAAGCTTTGCCTGTTTGCCACTCTGGCTATCAGGAAATAAGAAAGACAAAAACTGAGAGGTTTATTGTAATAGAGGGAAGTGAGAAGGGAAGATCAGAGAATGAAAATCTGGCCCATGTTCAGAGCCTCTTTTTCATGCTCTGGAGCCTTTGAAAATCAGAAGGGCTGACTGGCAGCCAGATCTGAAGTGATGGAGGGGTGTGTGTGCATAAGGACAGAAAGAAATGCAACAGGACACATTAGATGGAGTCAGACAGATCTAAGGCAAACAAACTCAATAGAACATCAGTCCCTTTTTTCACATTTTGTTTTTTTACAGCGCCACAAAAACAGACCTATTTGAAAACTGAAAAATGTGATGTTGACACCACTTTGAAGTACTCTCAAGTATTTCAGTAAGACGACTAAACATGGACCCTATTTTTAAAATCAAAGACTTCCCACAGAAGATCATGATACTGTATGGATTGTGGAAATTGAAACATAATAGCTAGTCATTTTTCAGTTTGCATAAATGTGTCTCGTGTTTTAATGTTCCAGCCTAGTTGTTTACAGTATTGTGTACTCATTACAGAGGGGAGCTATTTCCTGCTTTATGTGGGCAGGATACAAGGGCAGATTAGCATACCTCCTGGAAAGTTCACACTATAAAACATCTTCACCACAGCAGGTGGTATCACTTCCACCAGGCAGCTAACAACTTTGAGAGACGCACTGTGAACCCTAACATTATAAACATATTGGCGAGGATATTCTAGCATATCAGAGTGTGAATTCATCTAATGACTCTGATGGCTAGTTCACATAAACAACCAAAGCTTTGATTTTTCTTACATGGGCGTAGTGTGCTGGATAACACCAAGGTCAAAGTGAACTCTGTCTTTACTCAGTAATGTGAGGTCACTTCAGAAAGGTTTTATTTTATATTTTTTATTGGCTGATGGTGCTCAAATGTAGAAACTTCCAACACGTCCTCACACCTAAAAGACAGCATAGGTCGTTAGCTAATGACTCCTAAAACAACATATGGGACCGTGGTTAATGTGAAGCAGTCAGTTTTTAAACACTTGGTCAACGTTGTGAAACGAAACTACTTTATTAGAGCAGTGGTCTTCACCATTTCTTTCATGAGAGCCACACTGAGGACAATAACCGGAGTGACACCTTAAGTATCAAAAGTCACATCCAGTCATAAATAGCATGTGTGCTATAATCTGTCATCCCTATATATACACACACACAATATGCATTTTTTTTCTACATTAGCCCATCATGTATTTAACCATCCAAGAGCACATTTGGCGTTCGCCAAAACTGGTAACTCTGCAGTAAAATCAGTGTTATGGATGGAAGGGCAGAGCAAGCTTAAATCTCTTTTCTAGTCAATATTTCCATCTTGTAATGCCACTGTTTTAGGTATTTTTTAAGTACTAAGTATTTGTAATAGAGCAGACTTAGGGTTATGTTATAGTCCTGCTTATTTTTATGAAATATCTGTAATGACTGCATAATCATATCACCGTATTATTTACTGCCATGCGAGCCACAAATTAAAGATTGGCGAGCCACAGGAGGCTTGCGAACCTCGCAATGAGTAACACTGGGTTAAGGCAACAACACTTCTGTTAAATCTAGGAAAGGATCATGGTTTGGGTTAAAATGAGTATGTTTGTTAGGTGACTTAAATGACGTATGCAAGTTAAAATAAGTCAACGTGGACTTTTGTTTTCACACGGGACACAAACAGCGGTCTCATGGGTATAGGTCTGTTTGTTTGACCCATCCTTCCCAATGCAGACTTTGCTGCTCTTTAAAACTAAGTCACCTAACTTCCTCCTTTGCTCCCGGCATAATTACCACGGCCACTAGATGTCGCCACCTAGGCGGTACTCTGTACTGTATGGTGCATGTCATTCCCTCTCTGTCTCCCCAAACTTTCTGGTAAAGGCAAAAATGCCCCAAAATATACATATATTTGTATATAAAATATACAAATATAAAATATACAAATACAAAAAGTGTTCTTGTCAGTGCTGAGAAGTTTGAAATGAGTTGTAGAAGTTATGGGTTCTCCTCTGGGTGGTTGCAACACTTGTTACTTGTTTCAGTACCAGGAACAATACACGAGTTTTGTGATGTTACGCCATCGCCAGGATGAAATATTTGTCTTCCAAAAGCAATACAACTTACTGTTGAACAGTAAGTCAATGTTGTGATGTGACAATAAAATGGTTTGGCTTTGGCGGAAAAAATAACTGTTAGGTTTAGGGAAAGAAAATCATGGTTTGGTTTAAAGTGCTTCACATGATAAAATTGTTAAAATAAGACCCAAACAGTAAATAAGCAAGCAAGAAAGAAGTAAAACACCAAAGGAAATACAAA
Source organism: Sander lucioperca (assembly GCF_008315115.2). Taxonomy (NCBI): domain Eukaryota; kingdom Metazoa; phylum Chordata; class Actinopteri; order Perciformes; family Percidae; genus Sander; species Sander lucioperca. The sequence continues at coordinate 31,713,574 of NC_050186.1, read as the reverse complement.
TTAAAAAGACTTAAAAACACAAAATTACTAACATGAGAAAAAAAGCCAGTTTAAACAAGTGAGTCTTCAGCTGCTTTTTAAAAGCATTAACAGAGACCACAGAATGTAAGACAATAGGAAGGGCATTCCACAGCATTGGAGCCACCACTTCAAAAGGCACAGTCACTTTAGTTTTAAATAAAGTAAGTAAGTTATGGTACTTTAAGGTTTATCATGGTTACAAGGTGGTTAAGGTTATGGAATAAATGTGGTCATGCTTAAAAACAAACAAACATTGATTGTAGAAATTGAAAACAAGTCAGATATTTTCTTGACCCATCCATACCCTGACACCTTCCCCTGCAGACTGTTTCTTCTATTATAGTCTATATCCTTGACGTTCTACTTCCGGGATTGCTCCGTTGCCGCCAGAAAATCAGCCGGATTTCACTCATTTAGGCCGGATATCTGTTGCCTTGGGCTTCCTTTGTGTTGGCATGAGGACTATGGTGAAACCTTTTCTCAGATCTCTGCAAGGTAAATCCAGACAGCTAGCTAGACTATCTGTCCAATCTGAGTTTTCGGTTGCAAGACTAAAACAACTTTTAAACGTACACAAGTTCCACCAAAACAAGTTCCTTCCAAACGTATTTTGCAGCGGCACCGCCCTAAACGTTTATGATTGGTTTAAAGAAATGGTAATAAACCAGAGCACGTTTTCCTCCCATCCCCGAATGCTATGTGGAGTAGCCAGACACTCCTCCAGCGTGCTTTGGAGAAAGGTCTGGCAAAGCGAGACTACTTCCACTTCCACTACCTCCTTTGCTCTCGTCATAATTAGTACGGGCACTAGAGGACGGACGGATACACACACATTCTAGCGTAGTGAAATGTCTAGTGAAACAGCTACTAGATGGATTGCCATTCAATTTAATACTGATGGCACCCAGGGGATGATAAGCAAGCGAGCTAGCAAGATAAAATAGTCACTTTTTGAAAATTCAAGATGGAAAGTTAAAGCAATCATAGAGGATGAGTTTTAACAATAAGCAGGAACTCCACCTATTAAAACCAAAGTCTCCTTTTGCAATACAGCAACATATGGACTCATCACCCTTGACATTTCATTGTATTGTACCAAGAGGTTCTTGCCAAGTCATGTCCCAAAGTTGCTGCAAAATACCCTGTATTAGTTCAATGAATTGCATTCATTGTTTACTTTAACTGATGTAGTAGAGAGACATTGAAGGACGTTTCTCAATTCAATGAAGTATTAGATTGTCAGTTTCTGCTGAAAAAGGTTTTGTCTAATCTAATAGTAGATACTCAAAAAGCCTCTTTCCCTTAATCAAATTTGATTAGATTCAACATGGTCATTGCACAGAGTACAGGCAATGACAACAAAATGCAGTTAAGCTAACCAGAAGTGCAAAAAAGCAGTAAAGTGCAGAGTCATGCACATATGTCTAGTGGTGATATAAACAACACAAATAATCAATAGTAAGGGGTGGACATGAGTATGCTGGATACATACAATAATATGTAGTGTGACAGAACATCTTTTCAATACAGTTTCCTCTGATCTGAACTGGGTACTCAGTAAATCAAAACTACCATTTGAATGAAACGGTAGAAAGTAAAATTGTACTACAGTCAGTTAAGCTAAGTATGAGGAGGTTTATCTGCCGCAGTGTGTAGGAGGAAACCATTAATGTGACAAAACGTACACCCACACAAGAAAAAGCATTTTTCCCACACAACACATTCAACATCAGACCTTCACCAAAATGATGGGTTCAAACTTTTACAGGAAGGCGTTTAGCTGAAAAGTACCTTTTGAGCGTGAAGAAATGTTTCTTTCTGCCTGTGTTCAGTAATCTGGTGAACACAGAATAACAGACCTGTTGAAATCTCCCCTTCACAATAGCCATTAGGTGATACTCAACATGTCTGTTGGACGTGTACAGACAATGTTTTAAAAGCCATCATATATGGCAGCAAAGTACAATTGTTTCTAAAGAGCTGCTGCAAAAAGTGAACATGTATTACATTAAAGAAAGACGATGATGATTACATGCATTTGTTTAGATTTATTGTCCAAAAGGAATATATTTTGTTCACAGCCAGTACACAGAAACATACAGATATACACATAACATAGATATCCATCCATCGTCATCCACTTGATCCAGGTTCAGGTCGATGTGGCAACAGGTCAAGTAAGGTAGCCCAGATGTCCCTCACCCCAGCTTCTTCTGGGGGATCCCAAGGCATTCCCAGGCCAGATGAGATGTATAATCCCTCCAGCGTGTTCTGGTCTACCCCAGAGTCTCCTCCCTTCCAGCTGGACATGCCTGGAAGACCTCCAATGGGAGGCGTCCCAGATAAGAGGCATCCTTACCAGATGCCAGAACCACCTCATAGATATACACCAGCCCCCCAGGAACAGCGCTCAGCCTTTCCACCAATTTTGTCCAGTGGCCACTTGTGGTATCACAACGAAAAATCCCCCTGTGGCCCAGAAAGGATTTCCCCCATATGCCACCACTGTAAAACTGTTGCCAGGGAACCTTGAACTGCAAACAAGGTTGGTTATGACTTTCTATTCTGTATTGATGGACTTTAGAATTTGTAATTAATGTAATTGGACTTTTTATATTTGAAAAACTTCTCTCTAGCCGAGAAAAGCGGTTTCAAAACCTGTGATGTCACCACAAATGTAAAGTCTACGGCCGAGTGGGAAACACTACCGAGCATATTCAGTGGGCTGCATATCACAGACGTAAACCCGGAAGCTTAGAAACTTTTTTGGCAGATGTGTCACAGGGCGGAAGTAGATTTTATTTAAGCATGCTTTTACTTGGAGTTGCTGTGTTTTTACGATTTGCTGCGTTTTTTTTATCTTTTATATTGCATGCTTTTATTTTGCGCCAGAGGGGGAACAGACTGTTTTTTTAGATAAAAAGGACAGAACAGCAATGAGGGAGGGGCAGCTGCGAACACGACAAACGGGAACAGAACAGGCAGAGGAACAGACGGAGAGACACAGAGACCGGAGCCCAGTGAGAAGAGTATTGGCCCTGGTCGGAAGGAGACCGGAGAATACATCGAAAAACTCAAACACTGATTGCTAGCGGCAACAGTGGGAGAAGGTAAAACTTCTCCCTCCCGCGTAAGTCTCTAAGACCGGTGTTTGTGAGTAGTATATGAAACTGTGGCACTTTTAAAAAGGACGTTTGACTGGCCCTGAGTTCTCCTTCACAGGCTATGCCCGAGGGGAAGAGCCAAACAAAGAAGCTGGTTACCAGTGGAAATCTGTGGACATTTTAATCTCCAACTCCTCTCTGCGGTGCCATTTCTTTTTTAGCTTGATTTTAATTGTTTGTGGTTTGTTTGTTTTTTTAAATTCTTTGAAAAGGAATTTTAATAGTTTTATGCTTTTTAAATAAATAGTTAAACTGTTTTTTTTATTCACTGTTTTAAATACACTAGTTTAACTGCTCTCCCCCAGTAAAAAGGACCTGTTTAAATCTTTTATCTTAATTGGAATCTTTGTAGTTTTTAAGAGGTCCTAGGCCGCAAAGTAAAAACCTAGGTGGCGTTGTCGGCCCTTTACATTTTTATATTCACACGCCCCTGGCCCTTCTTCTTACAGATGCGCCAGGCGAGCAACTCCATTAAAACTGAATAGGCGCCATTTTGTATCCAGTCAATATGATACATCCATGATATACTGGACACACAGCAACATACGGATCCACAAAAAAAAAAAATCTTTGTGTTCTTTTATTCAAACCATGTCAGCGAGGCAAGGCTGCTATTGCAGAAGGAACACAACTGTTGAAGCGTGCTCTTTACGACCTCATTGAAATAATGTGTGAAGTGTTGGTGCAGGGGGTGATCAGTGCCATTTGATGTAAGTTCTAGGCGTGCTATGGCTCTGTTCATATCTGAGACTGGGTGTGGGGAAGCGGAGGTTTTTCGAGGTGGGATGCTGGTAAGTTTGTTTTTGTTGGAGATGGTTAATATGGTGAAGGAACGGGCGGAACAGTACAGAAGGATTGGTTCGAATTATGCCACAGACAGTGCTCCGAGTTTACGGATGACATGAAGTCTTTGCTGGAAATGTGAATGACATCAGACAAAGACTGACAGTCTGCATGTAGCTGCAGTTACCTTGTATTTCTCAGGGCACAATCAGTGCCATCTTGTCTGCTGATCCACTTGTTTTTTCTGGGTTAGGTCTGCCTCCTGCAAAGGGCTTCATTTTTGTGTGCATCTTTATTTAATTCCATCTCTTATTTCCGCATAAATTTGTGTAGTGACTCATACTATTTAGAATGTGCTCTATTAATAACACAAGTGATATGAGTAATAAATCCCAAAACAAATTCTCAGGAGGAGTTAGATTGCAGCCCTGGGAGATGTTTTCTATTCCATTTAGGAGTACGTCTTTATTTTCGTTTCGTTTCTAAACGAACAAAAAAAATGTCACTTTCTGGGATTGGCATCGTTGCAGACATTAACACACTATTCGCACAAACCAACCTGAGTTCTGTCAAGAGCATTAACGTCACACAGCAAATAAGACGCAATATAGTTTGACTTGACAGTGCAAGTCTATTCTTGGGGATGCTCCCTGCTGCGGCAATAAAGCACATCAGCATGAAATGCATAGCAACACCCCCCCCCCCCCCCATGGGTATAAAGTAGAAACAACCACTACCCAAGGTGCACACAGCAGGCCGGGGCGGAGCAGACTTTTACCTGGAACAGCAGCAACAGAAACATCAACGTTCACTGGGGATTTAGCACAATATGGCATATATAATGATCAAAAAATGATCAAATGTATCCAAAAATATGAAATATATGTTAAGAACAATGAACTGTATTCCACTGCTATGCATTACGAGACCAAAGTTATCATACTATATGTTTAAACAAAAACTATTTTACAGACAAAACGTCAGCTGACGTGACTGTGGCTTGTTCCCCGCTGCCCTGGGGACCAGAAAGTTTCTCCGTTGCCGCTGACGAGCGACACGGGCCATTCTGTTTTAACGTGACAGAGGGAGGACAGACATGAACGGACAATAATTGGATCTGTACACCTACGAATTCCCAACACCCGAGTGCGAATGCCGCGTTCTCAACGAACCGCACCAGCGGGACAAACGAACTCTAGTGTGAAAGCGCCCTAAGAGTCATCCTCTGGACACCATGACTGTCTGTACAAACATTTATGTAAATTCAACAGATTTCACAGGTTGAGATATTTCAGTCAGCACCAAAGTGGTGGGCCAGTGAACTTATTTTATATGAAATGCAATAACCAATACTGTACATTTATAGAAATACACTGCTGAGATATGCAGTACATGATAAACAAAAGGATACTAAGAAGGATGACCATATTTAGTTGTATTAATCCATAAAGCTTATTTAAAAAAAGAGGCACCACTAGAAATGCCATGGAGCAATTTTATATTGTCATTTAATTGTATTTCCTATTTTATGGTCACCATTTTGTTTGTCCTCATGCACATGCTTGTGACATGAGCCACACCTCTGCCAATGGTTTCACACTATTCCACTGATCTATAGTTGGCGGTAACACGACATTGTACCAGCAAAGGCAAGGAAGAAGAAGCTACCAAAACATGGATGGAAATGGTTTCAAACCAACGTATATCAATAAGCTTTGAAAATGTTTTACGAGGAAGGAAATGCATTCAACTCGTTTCTCAGATTTTAAGAACATGCGTTTACAAGAAACCTCCATAATGTGGAATACCGTTTCAGGTTTAGTTATTTAACACAATGCGTTAATCCTGTTTTGAATAAATGCATACAGAAATATTCCTCCATACAAAAATAAAATGACCTTTTTTGGCAACTGCAAAAGCTACAGCCAACCACTTAGTATAATGCTGATGAGTCAATCTGGAGAGAACACTATAATTCTCAATCTGCCTGAAAGCATGTTTAATTCTGTGGAAAACATGACCCTCAAAAACCTTTGAACCATTACACATTGCCATACCGTATGTAGCTATGATACTTCCTTAGACGAACATTTGCAGCAAGTGCCAGCTGGTCTGAGACTAACCCTCCGTCATTTAGGGGGAATACGAGCAATACCGATACACTAAGTTGAGCCGTCACCTCAAAGTGAAAAAAATCCCTCAAAGGGCACTGTTCCACATTTTGTTCCATTTGTCTATGATTCATTCACAATTTAAAATCTACAATTTAATCTTTAGTAGATGATGCCTCATGAGACACACATCCCTGTGGATCACATTACTTAATGCACTTTGCCATCTCAAATTTAGTTTTGATATAAGTGGTGGAGTGAAAATACATTTGAACTAGAAGGGAAATAGCTGGCATGATAATTGTTTCTTAGTACGCGGAAATTGACAGGAGAAGCATAATAGGGTCAATTGGGAAACCAACATTCACTCTAGCTATACTGAAGTACACAATTACTTTCTTGGTTATACATTAGATATGAGCACACGTTAAATGCAGTGTTAAGATTGTGTGCTGATCAGAGGCTGCAACTAAGAATTCTAGTCTTTACATAGCCGTCACATTTGCCTGTACGTCCCCGTTTTTATGCACTTGATTTTTCCGGCTAGTAATGGCAGCAGAACAGAGCATGTTGGAGCTATCTGTTGGGTTGGAAGATAAATGGCACAGTGGAAGAGGCACTGATGGCAGGGGACAAATGTGTGTAAAGGCATTAGCTGAATGACCTTCAATGACAAGCCACAGCTGAAGCTGCATCATCATGTGTCCTGACATGGCCTGAAAAAGGAAACAAGCGACTGGGTTTCCTTGACCAGCAGCAGATATGAAAGAATACCGAGCTGTGGGGATTAACCTCTCATTCTCGGTTTTTCCGATGTCTAACTCACACACTCTCCCTCCTCACCTGTCATCCTTTCACTTGATTCATCGATTCAGCCCTGTAGGCAAGATGAGTGCTGTGGTGGCAGAGTGAAACACTCGCTTAGGGATATGAACATGACTGTAGCTGAGAAGGAGAAATTACAGCCCGTTATACAATTTTGCAGGCAATTTGAGACTAGAGGCTGAAAGAGTCAAGTGATTGGAAGGTCAGCATTTTAAATCCTGGAAACACCTGAGGAGAGTGAACGAGTAACACTTTTCCTGTGGTCAATGACCACTGCTGAGAAAGGCAGTAAAGGGACCCTTGACCGACTTTAAACCCCGTGCCATATATAAGCCAAACGAGTGCCATCGTCTATAACATTGTCAGTGATTGTGAGTATTAGTGCGGTCAGCTATGGCAGTGATTAATCTTCTCTCTGCCTCTGGGAACTCTCAATAAATATCGATAGCTTTGCATTTGTAGGACAATCATTAAATACTCAAGTGCTATAGACCATCTATAAGGCATTTTGTATGTTTTTATATGTGTGATAAAGAGAAAACCCACCAAACTATTGTTGCAACAGTGTAGCTCTGCAACAGTGCGGGTTACTCTGCACCATTAAGTTAGGAGCTGGAAGGAAGCAGGGTCTATAAAAGGAAGCAAAGTAATTGCAAAATATTTTATGGTAAATGGGAGATTTACTAACATAAGTCATTACTGTGGGACTCATTCTTTTCTCTTAAGAGTACAGACAAACGAGCAAACAAAATAGGAAATCAAGCATAATGTCTAGTACAATGTTTTTAATTAGCAGGGACAAAGAAATGCAGGCAACGTTTGTGTTTCTTAATTTGACTTTATTCTTATCTTCCAAGTGCATTCAAAGAATAATGCGTCATCAGATATCCGCTTTGTAATGGTACGTCAACTAATAGGAATGTATAAGCTCGGTAGCAGCAGCTAAGCTGACTAACACAAACAATTCTGTTTCACTGATGACTGAGACAGCTTAGCCAGCAGCCACTGGTTTAATACTGTCATTTCTATCAAGAAATTGCAACTAATGTTAGTACAAGCTATGGTATTTTGGGAATTTGCCCAGAAAACAATTCTAAAAGCATGAATATAGCAAGGTTCTAACAAGTCCTCCAAACCATTTGACAGTGTGAGTCGTTTGTTCGTAACCCTCAAATACGACCCACGGAAGCGACCCTAGTGGTGGCGGAAATACGACCTCATATCTAAATCAGAGAATACTGTTTGCGGTGTTGAACGTAAAGGTTAAACACGTCTTTAGCGTTGTGAAGTGGTCGCAGTTTGGTTATGTTTAGGCACAAAAACTACTTGGTTATGTTTAGGCACCAAAACTACTTAGTTAAGTTTAGAAAAATATGGTGGTTTGAACGTGGTTGGTCAAGTAAAAAAAAAAAAAAGAAAAAAAAAAAATCCTTGCCTTTGACTTTAACATAACTTCCTGCTTTGCTCTCGTCATAATTACTAATACCACTAGAGGGCACTGCCACTATAAATGTAAACATAGCTTGTATTATGCTGCTTAACATACAACGTCTGGGAGGACAGTCTCCAAGGCTCACCAGTACTCTAGTCTTGAAATGCCATACCTGTCTCCACAGTGCTGTGTCAGCGCTGCAGTATGGTCTGGCTACACCGATTATCTTTTCTGGGATAGGGGAAAAAATAAATAAATAAAAATAAAACGCTCTGGCTTGTTTGGATTTCTTTAAACCCATCACAACCATCCTGGGCGGCGCTAAGCCCTGATAGCAAAGCTAGCGAGAGGGGAGGGAAATCCGGGTGTCAGGCTTTAACCCAGCAATGTACATCCGTTGAGCCAGACTACCAGTGCTTTGACTCTTCTACAAGGTTATAATCGTTAACTAAAACGAAAGAAATAACGAAAACTAGGTGGGAAAAAACAGTTGTTAACTGAAATAAAAATAAAAACAAGGCATTACAAAAAAACGATAACCAACTAAAACTGTAACGTCTGTTTGCAAAACTAACTAAAATAAAATTGAGTAAATGTCCTTAGTTTTCGTCTTCGTCAATGTCTTCTATAGAGCAAATAACGTTATCTTTCAGAGTTGACATTTCCGACCATAGACCTGTTTTATACAGTCAATGCCATAGACATAGATAGTTTCCGACTGGGAACCCAGAAATTCCGACATTCCATGTCAAATTGAATACAATATAGTCCATGCCCCTCACCTGGCATCATGGCTGTACCGAAAGTCGCAAGAAAGCAGCAGAGACCCATTTGATTATGTCAGATAAAATCAAGTGCCTTGCAGTGGAAGGTGGTAAAATATGTGGACAATTTATTAAAGGGAAAAATCCGACGAATTTCAAAGTACATTTGAGAAGGGCGCACAAGGATGCTAAACTAGTTTACCTTAACAAGGTAAAGGAGAACGCAAAGCCCCCTTTCCCTGAAACAGTGGCTAACCCCGGTACAGGGCGTAGATGTATGGGTACAGGGCCAGGCAGCATGACAGAGACAACCGTAGGACAGAGAACACTACAGGCGTGCTTTCACCGGCGACCCGATAGCTGCTGGTTAGTAAATACACAGGAACACCAAAAACGGGAGGAAGCGTGGGTTAATCTGTGTATTGATACTGGGATGTCTACACAACTGTGTGAGTCGACTGACTTCAAAAAGTTCGCCACTTTACTCAAACCAAAGTTCAAAACACCTGTTGATGTATGTCTTCTTTAGTCTGTTGGCTATTTAAGTTTTTTTCTGGCACACGTCACTTACACATTTTGCACTTGTCTTGTGTAGACCGTTTACATATATGTTCTCATCATATGTACATTTTATACCGGTGTTATTGTTGAATACATTGTGAATACATATTTCTAAAATTGTATGATGTTTTTGTTGAGTATTATTACACAATACTTTTTCTGACCTTTTTGAATCCTGCCCCTGACAAATAACCCATATTACAAAAAAAGACTAAAACTAACACTAAAAGTAATAAAAACTAAACTAAAACTAAGCATTTTCAAAAAATGAAAACTAAACTAGCAAACCCACTTTAAAAACTAAACTGAATTTGAAAACAAAGTCAAAACGAAATAAAAATAAAAACTAATGAAAAAAGGAAAACTATAATATCCTTGGTCCTCTAGTGACATGTGCTATATGACATGACGGGATCGGTGAATTGTTCAAATTTTAGGACTGAATTAAGACAACTGTGCCTCCTACCCTCCAACAACCCCAGTCACAACATTTGGGTGGATCATTTTGGGGCTTTGGGGAATGTAAACAGGAAGTATAATGTTGCCATAGAGTCAGTTACCTGGCTCAGGGCTTGTTTACATTTTAGCAAATTGGCACCCTTAAAAAAAATATGCATTTTTAAAATTAGCAATTTATGTTTGAAATTTACCCATGCATACAAAGACAAATATCACTGGATTAATTTGATACTGAAGTAAACCTAAAAACATGATGATTCTAAGTCAAGTTCTGGAGCTCCAAGGAGCGTCTTTATTCTAGGATTTCTAAGTGGATTTATGGACGTTTATTAGCGATTGACATCGGTTTAGTCACACTGAATCAAAACAAATGTGTAGCATATCGGCTTCAGCTTGTATCGAGAATTTGTAGTAGAACTACAAAAAGTAATCATAGGCCTAGCATTGTTTTTTATTGTATAACTGAATGGGATGTAAACCATCCAAAGCACTATTATCAAAGGAATGTAAAAGTTTGCAAAAAATGAACTTATGCTAGCAAAAGGGTTAACCTTGAAATGAGATATTTTGTCCTAAAATAAATATAAAAAAGAGAATATACCACCATGCAAGTCAAAAGACTAAAATTTAAGATACTGTTGCCCCGAAACTTCAGAGCTTAAAATAGGTGTCAAAGCATACTGGAAGTCATGTAACAAATATGGCCCTTGTATCTAGCTAAACATAACTCCAAATAAGATCAACTAGCTAATTAAGACATGGCAAGTGACATTTACTTGAATTAAGTCAAAACAGCCTTGCATAGTCAGCACTAGATAATTCAATCCATACTCAAAACAAGTCCGGGAGATTTGAAATCTTAATATAAATTATCCCACAGAAATAAAGCTTTTGCAGTGTACCTTCTTCTGCATTAATTTCAGTAAATATTTAATGAGCATTGACAAAATAAAACTGTAAACAATGAAATCGTAGAAAGAGCACAACCAGAAAGCAGTTAGAGATTGTCACTTAATCATGCCTTGAGCGTGGGAGCAAGTTGACAATACCTCAATTACCATGTTACAAAACTGGGAAGGAGTTGGTTCATTCAGCCAACCCATGTGGAACCGATGTATTTATGTAAATACAGAGTATGCACAGAGTTGATATTTGGTGTCTAGGCTCTGACCTTATCACTCCCCGCAAGCAAACACCAAGCTCGGCTCAGCGGAGAGTGAAGAGTGGTGATAAACGCCCAAAAGATAATGTATACAGAGCCCAACACCAGTTGTTATGAGAAATTTGTGTGGCCACTCATTAAAAAAGCATCTCCATACAGGGAATATGTCATCTAATTTAGTAAAGGAAGACGAATTAATTAAAACCCAACATCCACCCAATATGCAGCAGCAGACAAACACATTAGCAAATTAAGGTATTGGGCATAAGAGCAGAAATTAGCAGTCAGCAGACCCCAACTCATTAAATAGCCAGTAGAATATTCAGCCTCATAGCTTAAGGTGACCAGATTTCTGAGACAAAATCCGGGGACATTTTCAGCTCAGAAGCGTCAATACCTCCAAATGAGGTAATGTTTTTATCTTTGTAAAACTTAAAAGACGGGGACACTGCCCCGGGGGGGGGGGGGTCACTAGACCTAGAGCTGCACTGGGGCACAAGCCCATGGGCATGGTCCCCTATAAGACAATTTTGTCTATTTTAATGTTTAAATGCATCAATCTGGTGCACTTTGAAAAGAAATTCAGAGGTTAGACTTGATTAGTCTTATCTATAGATGGAAATATTTGTGCTGTACCCTGAACTATTTTGCACTTCAGAAAAAATAAGTAAGTGGGATTGTCTGGAATCCGGCAATATAATAACCATTATGGTGGGATACACTGGCTAAGCAATTAACAAAAATGTCTGTGCTGACATAGTTTACATGAGAATACATTATAATTTTGGCCCTTTAGCTGAGTCTCTGTCAGAGGGAGAGCAGGAGTGGGGTTGTGAAGAAGTTTTTTCATGGTGCAGATTAACACTTTTGCATGCACTATATCCGTGTCACATTCTCATTATGGGCTGTGCCCCCCTAAAGGTCTGATCCTAGAATCGCCCCTGCTGCTACTTCATAAGTACTCCACTACACCTCAGAGGGAAAGGTTGTAATGTTTACTGCACTACATTTATCTGACAGCTTTTGCTTTATTGCTTCACGCTGGGCTTATTTCTGCAACAGCTCATTGAGTATCGGATACAATTAAAACTATTGAGGAAATATCCTTTGACGTTGGTCCTGTATTAAACGAGATCGCTGCAGTCAGCAACAGCGAAACAAGCTACAATGTAAGTTAATAGGACGTCAATTGTCCAGCTTGTATTTACGTTCATAAAAGTGCTTGTTTTGCCACTGACAGGCTCAGATTAATATTCTAAGTGTCTGACAACATTGTGGAAATGATTCTAAGGAGGTCGATCTTTCTGTTAAAGCAAAATTGCGTTCGCTAAACCCACCAGACTCCATGTAAATAAACAGTAATTTTAGCATCGTAAAATGGGCATTCTAGAACATCTGAGCTCTGAGGCTTGTTCTGGCTGTCTTGTGCCTGTGCGTGTAAGGTGCACAACTATTTCATTCCAATTTCGGGTCTGTCAGTCACAGTGCAAACCGGGGACATTTCCGGGGACAGGTCACCGAAACCGGGGAATGTCCACGGAAACATCTGGTCACCCTATCATAGCTATAGGCCAGTAATGCCAATCAATGCTTTACAAACATAAGCGTACAAATATGCTTTAACATGACAGCATCACTCTCAGTTCAATGTTTGTGCCGTGGGCCTTTTTTTTTACTGCAGAACTTGTGATATCTAATAGCAGGAAAGGAGGCCCAGGGGTAATTAATAACATCAATAATGGCTGCTCTTCGGTTAGATTTGCCCACGGACATGGCTTCCTTAGACACTTAATTGGAACTATGCATGGGTATAGTTAGGATTTTATCAATATCGGTCACTTTTTCTCTCTACTGCTTACTCACTTATAATATCCACACATACGTGCTGAGTTATTCCTCAAAAGAGTTCGCTACTTACTGTATAGCCTAACATTTTAGTAAAAAAAAAAAAAAACATTTCCAAATGCTTAGACCCGGCGGGCACCCAGCAGTGTTACATAGAAACCGATAGCAGTGCCGTTGGTCCAGGAATAGTGGTAGTAGTACCAGATCTTGATACCCATCCTTACTTAGAATGAGCCGTCGTTAACCAAATTAGCCCCACTTGTTTACCTGCTATGCCGTAGTGAACACAGGCCTATTGACAATGCACCACAGTGCTAGCGAGCAGTGCAAGGAGGCAATGTAGCTAGATAGATTTTACTTCTATGTCTAAATCAGCATAAATAAATAATGCATTCTGATCAGGCTCTGATAGTCCAGTCTGACACTGCTGAAGTGACATGATCACACTGTTGGCAGGCAGCTGGCTTCCTTATTCAAAGCTGAAGCAGCATAATTAGAAGTGTTTACAGTAGAGTTTGAAAATGAGCAGGAAAGCAGTGGCATTGACAGAGAAATAGAGTGGGCAGTGCATTGCCAGCTTGGATAAAGCAGCTTATTAAAGGGTGCATTTAATCTCCAGTATATTGTGTGTGGACGGTTGTGTGTAACAGCTTGGTTGAGAGATTGAGAGAGTGAGATATTGGTTTTGAGCCCATTAGCTGATATCACAAGCGCTCTAGCTCATGTGAGAAATAAATACAAATTAAAACCGAGTGAATATCTTTCAGCATTACAAAATACACATGGTTTTATGACTGAGAGGGGCCACAGGTATAGGAGACAAATGCAGACAACTAGGCAGACTGATATAGTTCAGGGTTTTAGTGACAAAATGGAGCTACATATGCTTACAGAATCATAAGGCAGTGAAGGATCAAAAACAGGACGGCAGTCTGAACAGGCCAACGTGTCAAAAGCATGACGTGCTTGGGCACATACATTTGGGTATCTGGAGTGCCTACCAACCCACAAATTGTGGAAAAAGAAAACCCGGTCAGTTTTTTCGGTAGGGTTGATCAGAAACCATGGGATTCAACAAGCCATTCAGATTTGGCTCCCCTTCCTATGTTACATGCATACTCATTAGATTATACCGCCTCCCCCATCTGAGTACACCCACGGCTTGAGATCTACCTATGTAAAGGTGCGCCATATTTTTCTCGCAAGACAATCAGAGCAGACCAGGCTTTTCAGGAGGGGGGGCTGAAAGAGACAAGTGCTAAAATGGAACATGTCAGACAGAGTATATTCAGACAGTATGAGAAAAATGTTTTTTTTTTTAGCATTAAAGCATGTAAACATGTTCTAGCAGAAACCCAAACTACAAGTATGAACCTGAAAATGAGAATCATATGTAACATTTAAGCAAACCTTTTCTAGACGCACGTTGAAGGACTAAAAGCGGGACACTGTGTTCGCACGGTCCAACAAGTCAGCTTTACCCCAACTGAGCTGGGGTAAAGAGGCTGGTATATGTACTGCAGGGTTAATTAGGAAAAGTGGAAACAGGTGAGCAGGTGAATGACAGTCAGGTGGGACGGTCTGAGTGCATCCGGACAGGCAGAGAATGGCAAGACTGGGGAGTAGGAGTTAATTTCAGTAAAACCTGTGATGTGTCCTTTCAATTCTTTTTATACCAATTTTAGAGGAGTTTGCATGTTAGCAGTTTAAATTCACTGTGGTTTTACAGCCTAATCGACCCACACAAGCTCACGCAACTCCTACAGCAACACTACTCAATGGCAGCCCGTTGCTGCCAAAAGTCTTTCATGAAACATCTGTTGTTATAAAGTGAAAAGGAATATAAAGAGAAACTGAGTAAATCTTTTCTTGGTGGCATCAATACGCTGCTATAACTAATGTGGTTTCATTGCTTCCCAAGTTGTAATTTAAGGTGTGAGTTTGTTTTAATTTCTTCAGTGATGCACTTTATTTATCTGAGGAGACTTTGCTAAGAGCAATTTACTACATGTAGTAAATTCCATTGTTTACATTGCATTAAACTAAACGAACAAAGATATACGCACTTCTTATAACTATTCTACATTCAAATGCTAATTTAGAATCAGAGCAGGTATACTCCTGTGTTGCACTTGCATGGTCCTTATAGCTGTGAACTCACATCACATAACTTCCACTTTTTCACATAATTGGTACCTTGTTGAATTGTATCCTCGCCATTTGGCAATCTCATAATGCCTTGACTTTTAAAGAGCCATAATTCAGATGAAGAATTGAGTGACTCACAGCCAAGCAGAGCTGTTTTCTCCAATGGCCTTTTGAAATTCAGCCAAGCAAAATCTCAGTTAATTAGAAGTGAACAAAGAGGAGGGAGTGAAGGAAGAACTCTGAGGTTGACAGTGTTGTTGTTGCCCTGGAAGAAACAATGATCTTTTGTTGGTGGTGGTTTTGGCCATGAAGGGAAAACAAAAAAATGATGACACAAATTGAAAGGAAGGTTATAGAAAGGTAGATAATGTGATGTACCCTGTGATCCTCCATCAGTAGTGATTTCATAGAATCTTCATGAAAATGGAGCCAGGTGTTTCTGTGCAGTTCGACAGTGGAAATATCTTTTTGGTATTGCAAAGAGAAATTGCTTTGAAGAAGAAGTAGGCTATGATTCTTAATATTGGTAATTTAATTACTTCCTAAATAATTAATTCAAAGACAGACATTCCTTTTATTATTTATTTGGTCTTCATATATGCCTAGTTAGACTCAAATTTTTCTGACCGTTATTGCTTACCAAGTTTGATAAATGACTGATAAGAGAACCAGAAGTGTTTTGCAGTCATCAGAAGACAAAGTTTTTCATCCTCTGCAATAATTACAGGTCCCATATAGTAAAAAGTGAGATTTCCATGTCTTTGTTGGTTATAAAGCAGGTCAAGGTGCTATAAAAATACTGTAAAGTATCAAAGCGCTTAATCCTTGGAGGAATGCACACAGCCTAAATTCAGGAATGTTTAAACGTTAGGACTTCCATACAGTTGTGATGTCACACACACCTATACTATATAGGTAGAACATGCCACTACAGTGCTCTTACAGTCATTCCCTGCCTGCAATGACGGTGCAGAGATGCAAAGAGAGCACAGATGCAGAAGACCCGGAAACACATAGCAGGAGGAAGGCTTAAAGAGACAAGTGCTTAAATATTATATTTAAACAATAAGGCACGTGAACATGTTTTTGTAGAAACTCTAAATACACGTATGAACCTGAAAATGAGCATGATATGGGACCTTTAAAGTCCTATTCCCACAGGACGTATTGGTTTTACACTGTAAACTATGTCATTGCTGAAGTAATCTGCTTATTGCCGTGCAAATCTGCCATGTTTTTCACCTGAAAAGTATAAAATAAATTACATTTACACTTTAAATTACCTGCCACATTTCTCCAAGCACACTATCCCATGTTTGTTTTCCCTTTTTCTTAGTTTCTTTTCGAGGATTTCTTAGATTTCTTTCCCTATTTTCTACCTCTTTTGGAAATAGAATAATCGAGGCTGCCATAGAAGGAATTAATGAGAGCTTTGATGGCATTCTGAGTGCAAATTCAGGCTCATCTAGCTGCTCAGCATGGAGGCCACTGAGGCAAGGGGCAAGCTCAAATCCATCAAAAGAATGAAATCTTGAAAGATAACGAGACGGATGACATGGATGAGTGAGTATATTCCTAAATCACCAGTCCTGTGTGGATGTGGATGTTATGATAAATCTATTCGGAATGTTAAGAACCCTAGCCAGTAGTAAATAGGCCAGTCTGAAATCTCAGCATTGTGATGAATTGCGGAAGCCTAGATTCAGCATCATGAACAAAGCACCAACCTTTCCAAGGAAGTGTGAAGAGAGGAAATAAACCTGACAGATCTCCCACACTGTCACAGTTTTTGTTTTTTTGCATTGGAACATGTTTGGGATTTTCAAATTAAAGCACATTGTTCTTTGAAAGTAGCTCCCTTTCATAGCCTTGACACAAATAGACAAGCTGTTCAATAGGAATTGCAACTCAAATGTCAAAGCTGATAGTCTTTCTTAGACACAAATGGAAACATTACTTTTGGCCTTAAGGGAATGAATTGTCAAAGTGACTGTTTGAGTGTATTCCTCTGAATCTTGGCACTGTTCTATTTCCCCACAGAAAAAGATTGTCTGCAAGGCAAATCGTTTTGGTAGCTCATTGCTGCTTTCTTTCCACATGAGAAGCATTAGCTCATTGTCTGTGGAATAATAAGGCACAGTGGGCTACCTGAACTCGAGAGAAACTTTCACCTTCAGTGTGGCTTTGAAGGGACGGACATTTATCACCATCAGCATCCACACGGCTCCACTGCTCATTCACACATTACCTTAATTAGGATTTTATGAGAGGTCATTGCTCTTACTCTGCCACTTAAAGAAGTGCACTGTAGACATGAAAGGGGCAAAACAAATCACATTTATTATCTCTGTTAACTCACCTAAATTCACAGTGCTTCACGTAGCACCATAAGAGATGTTTAGAGCGCTAAAGTAAAATTGGACTGTAAATGTACTCTCACTGGCAATTAAAGGCTAATTTATAGTTTGGTGTTACTTGCAATATCACGCCGCCACCACCTTCCATCATCAGCTCTAACGAAGAGCTTAAAAGCTGCATATAGAGTTCATCAAGTATGTTGGCTTTATAATAACTTATATGCATCTGTGGTCCACAGGGATGGTGTTGCTGCAGTCAAAGCTGACTTGTGGGCATGAGCTGTGGGCGAGATTCTCTTTTTGCATTTAGCCAGCTGTTAAGTCAAGATGGCAGCAAAGGTCAGTGCAAGAAGAGCAATGCTGTTGACATAACAGAAAACATCTGCTAATTATCTCCACCTATGTGGTATAGTGTATTATTTAAGATACAGCATCTTTTTGCGGTAGCAGTGTGTAAATAACTGTTAGCAGTAACACATAATAAGCCAGATATTAAAGACACTGCAATGAGTTCTTACCTTGTGTCCCTGCATTTATTTTTCAATTTATTTCTTGCTATTAAATTAACCCTGTCTCTCCCCCCGTCTATACCAAACTAAGTATTTCCAGAAGGTGAGAACTAGAGGATGGATACCAGACCCCGACGGGACCCGTCGGGATATGATTGGGCCTCTTGTGCGTGCCTGTGTTAACGTACGCTTGTTGCCCCGTGTGCGCTGATGCGCTCATCTGTTGACATTTCCGAATGCCTTCCTACAGTTGCTTCATAAAAGCGGGCTTTCCACACAAGTAAACATACATGTGTCATTAGTATGAGAAACAAATGAGATTTTAACTGTCGGGTTGGGTTCGGTTACTGCTCTGTCGGACGCGGGCCGGGCTCGGACAGAAAAATGCGGCCGATCCACACTCTAGTGAGAAGGCGTTTCACACTGACAATCTCCTGTTGTGTGCTACATGTGTGGACATTAAGTTCATATGAGAAAACTGCAATGCTCACAGTTATAATAGTAAAATGGTGATTAGCAGGTACTATTTACCAGGTTTACCATCTTAGTTATGCCTGTTAAGATGCTACCATTTGATCATAAGCACTAAACACAAAGTACAGCTGAGGCTGATGGGGATGCCATCAGTTTGGCAGATACATTTAGCAATAAACCAAAGTTTTGGACATTTTCAAATTTGGATCTGATGATGGCTCTAGAGGAAAAGTTAAAGGATCCTATGGGGAACATGAATGCTTGTATCAAAGTGTCATGGCAATCCATTCCATAGTTAAGATTTTAAAATGTCAACCTCATAGTAGCACAATTGGATAGTTTAAGTAATTAGGAGCTGGGAACCGTGAATGTCTGTATACAAAAGAAAAGTGCAGATTTGAAAAGTTGTCTAGCTAAACTTTGAACTCGTCCTGATCCAATAACATAGGTGAAGCAGATGTGGAGAAGACGTACAGGCCTCTACAGTTGAATAGAGGGATGTGTCCAGGTCCATATGGCTGTGGTTCTCCAGAGACTCCATCAAATCTAGTCTATATCCACAAAGTTCCACTTCCGGGATTGTTCAGGTGCCGCTGGAAATTCCGCCGGTTGTCTTTCATTTCGGCCGGATGTCTGGTATCTTCCACTTTGTGTTAGCATTCTAAACTCCGGTGGATTTATGAGGACTATGGTTAACTGCTCCTCAGATCTCTGCAGGGTAAATCCAGACAGCTAGCTAGACTATCTGTCCAATCTGAGTTTTCTGTTGCACGACTAAAACAACCTTTGAACGTACATGTTCCACCAAAACAAGTTCCTTCCCGAGGCTATTTTGCAGAGCCGCCGTTGCTCCGTGCGGTGCTTAGCGCCACCCAATACAATCATGATTGGTTTAAAGAAATGCCAATAAAATCAGAGCACGTTTTTTTCCCATCCCAGAATGCTATGTGGACTCGCCAGACCCTCCTCAGCAGCACCGTGGAGGAAGGTCTGGCAATCTGGCAATGCGAGACTACTTCAAATCTAATCCCTATAATCTGATGAAATGATACACTGCTAACCTATTCAGTTTCACCCGAAATATGTCACATCATAAATAATTTAAGGGACTAACCTACACAAAACCCTTGATCTACAAACTTTTAGTGAACTTGCCAATAAATCAAGCACAAGGAGACAGTGATTTGACCATTTTCATTCACAGAGATCAACCATTAGGGCTGGTGGAATGGAAAAGCGCTTGAAGTAGCATATCTCTGATAGATCCTGTTAGTCAAAAAGTGCTTTAACATGAGTCATTAGACTGTGTGACAGGCGCAGTCAATACCGAGCCAGCGTCACTCACCTTTAACTGGAAGACCTGTTCTGTGGCACTAATCTGACAATCAGGCTGGATCAAATACAGAGGTGTCTTGCTTCATCACTCTTCTGTGTAACTCAAGTCAAGGGCTCTGGGTATGTGAGCAGGACTTTGGTGGGATGAGAGGAGTGGACAGGTGAGAAAGAAGCAGACAAGAGAAGAGAAAGAAGTTGGTAAAGATCCGGAAATCAGAGGCATCTAACGCCCTGATGTTGAATTTCCTGTCATTAGTTCGACCCAGAATCCAGGACACAGAAGCAGCAGCCTCATACACTGACAGCTAATCAACTCCTCATTCATATCAAATGTCAAATCAAGGCACCAAATCCGGGCTCCTCATCCATTTAATATTGCGTTATGGCCAGATTTTTCTTTAGCTCAAACAAGTGAATACTCATCATGTCAGACCTCGGTCGTTCTTGTCATTCCGTAAATGAGCCCATATCACCTTAATAAAAAAGAAATTAATAAATCTAATCTTCAGTTATTAGATCTCCCTTTTTTTGGAGTGGGTTGAAAAGAGAGAGGAAGGGGGAGGAGGAGAGGGTGAGGTTGAGGAGAGAAATTCAAGACTTTTGCACTTTTTTTTCAGGTCTTGGCCGAACAAAGTAGAGCAAACAGTTCCTCCATAGGCAAAGTTGCTGTGCGCACATCATTAATCAGGAGGTACAAAAATGGAAGTTTGCTGCGATTTTGTCGACACTGTTTCAAAGAAACACTCGAGCCAGAGAAACACAGTATGCATTTCAGCATACTTACTGTGAGGGAGTGCATGGCACTGTGTCTTTGTTCACCGTGAGTATATACACCTGCAGAGAAATTCCCAAATAGAGATAGTCTTCTGCATTCACAAAGCACATGTTGTGAGTGAGAGGAGATAGGGAAAGACACGATGAAATTGGTTTCCATGAGACGGAAGCCATGTCTTTTGTTCCACAATGAAGAATAAAGCAGAGCTGCAACGATTAATCGATTAGTTGTCAACTAGTAAATTAATCGCCAACTATTTTGATAATAGATTAATCGCTTTGAGTCATTTTTGAGGGGAAAAAAGGGAAAAAGTTTCTTAAATGTGAGTATTTTCTAGTTTGTTCACTCCTCTATGACAGTAAACTAAATATAAGTTGTGGCCGAAACAAGACATTTGAGGACGTGGATAACACTGATCAACATTTTTCACCATTTTATAGACCAAACAATCTATTGATTAATCGAGAACATAAACAACATATTAATCTACTATGAAAGTAATCATTAGTCGCAGCCCTGGAATAAAGTAAAAAAAAATATAGCATCAGTTCAGCTGACTCAGCTGAGCTCTCCCCCTGAGAGGCCGATGAGAAGGAATGGCCTTGTAAAGGAAATGAGCGGGTGCATCCATAGCCGCCGTTATCGTTTGACTCCAGTACTGCTGAGAGCGTAGCTCTGGGCCCCCTGCATGGATGGGAAATGACCTGTCTGTATCTGCCTGGCACTCTCTCTGTCTCCACCCGACTCTCCAGACCCCTCCTCTAACACAAGCTGTCGTGACCCATTAACCTTCTGCACACAAAAGTCTCAAGTCTCTGGAAAAACGCTCCACAACACAGTTACATCGTCTTTTGACCCGTTGTGTCTGATCCATGAGGCTTTCAAGAAACACAGCAGGAGTGTATCCGTGGAAGTCTCCGGTTCCATCTGCTTAGGGGCCGCCCAAACTGGCTAGGGCTCGTTTGGCGGATAGGAGGAAGTTATCACGTAAAGTTGTCCTGGGCATCGTGCCTGTCAGTGATTCAGTATTTTTGGCATGGCCTTTAAAACGCTCATGTGCAGGGGAAAAACGCCCTCCGCATGAGGGAAAGTGTGACCAAATGTGTGAAAGTAATCCGAGGTTTCTTAATCACTCTGTCCAGCAGTTTCAAATGTGCCGCTGACGTGCCAAGATTCTGTAAGAGTAAACACACATGACACTTTCTGCATTTAAGGGAAACTGGGGCTTTTCCAAAATACTCTGATAGCAGTTAGTGTGGGCCAAATCCATATTTATAAGCGACAGCCCAGGCAACATTCTTTGCCTTCAGCAGGCTGTGCAGGCCAGTAAATTGAATTCTGCCACGCAGCTCTCCCTGACAGAATGCTGAATAAGTGAGAGGATGTGTATTTTAGAAAAATGCATGACTGGTGGCCCGCATTCACATTAGAATAAAAATGATATGTTGGGTGGGAAACTACCATGGCACTTGACAGACAGTGCGACTGCACAGTTGCAGCTATTTTAAAACTGGACATGACGGAAAGAAACTTTAGATTGTCAGTAAAAGCCAAAGATAAATGGTATAAGGATTTACTTAGTCCTGGGGCTGCTGACTTTTTAAAATTCTATAAAATGCTGGAAGGCATCCAGCATGGATTAGTGCAATGTAAATACGTGTTTCTTTTACTCCATTTTCTAATTTGGTCAGAACTCCACAGATTGAATTTCTTGCAGCCCGGGAGACAGAAAATGATTCCTTTGGGCTTTTCATCGAGTGTGGTTAGCAGCCTTTTCTTCTCTGAATTAAATTCTCTGATACTATTGCAATGTGGATTATTATGCATAATTAATAACAGCCAGCATAGGCCTACTATCATTTATAAAGTCTGACAGGAAATAATTTGGAGCTGTATGAATGGGAATTAGAACAAGCGAGGGTCTTTTGTGCAAAAAACAACATTGCAGGCATCTGTGCATGCATTATCTTGCCATTTATCAGTTGGTCAGGGGCAATGGGGGCACATATTTTCCCCCCGCTGTTCTGGGGGATCCCAAGGCGGTCTAAGGTCAGCTGTGTGATGCTTATGTTATTACACTTTGGACCACAATGACCACCAACACACACCGGACGTCTATATAATGTATGTATGATAAAATAAAAGGGATTTCGAATAGTAAAAGTATTACCCTCATTTGTTGTATCAAAAGTTCACGCAGCAATTTAAATATCAGAAAACAATCAGAACATACACAAAGACACTAAAGAAACAACAGGAACAGTATGCTGTAATCACAGATAGGCACTTCAATGAGATGTTTTGTTCTACTATATCCTCGTTTCTAATTCCCCAGCTGCCAATTTGGGATTGTTCTTCAGCATGTTTCCTCTCTGTGTTCAGCATTTCATACGTCAAGATGCGATGCAGTTTTTTTTGTCATATAGTTCTGCATTGCTTCATTATTCCTTTTTGTACATACAACAATGGAGAGGCAACAGTGATTGGCAGAAATAGCATCAGCGAGTGCAAGCCAAAGAAAAGCCATCCATGCCATCCAAGAGCACCCACAGAACTCGCAGAACTCTGCTGATTTGTCAGTGCGCTCAGCGTGATTGTGGATGTGGATGATAGAACCGAGTTAGAAGAAAATACTGTCTTTTGGCAGTGTGTGTGTGTGTGTGTGTGTGTGTGTGTGTGTGGGGGGGGGGGGCTCTGAAAGAGATGAATGGCACTATTGTCTTTAATCCACTTTCAGTTTCCACGTGTAGTTGCGAAACAAAGGCTTCATCTGTGTGGCTGTGGGGGTTCTGCCCATCACAAGTCAAAGTGCAGTCAGTACATTGTATCACAGCTTTTGAAATTGTTTTTTTTTTTTTAGATATTGCAGACATATAGAAAGATAGACAAGGGTAACATTTGAATAATTAATGTAATAAAGCACAACAGTGTGCTCACACATCCTTAGTGCAACGGTGGATTATTCCCTGGGCATGTAGAGCAGCCAATCAGCGGCTACTACAGTAGCTCCCAGGCTTTTAAAGTGGCCATATTATGCTCATTTTCAGGCTCATAATTGTAATTTAAGATTGTATCAGAATAGGTTTACATGGTTTAATTTTCAAAAAACACCATCTTTTTATTGTACTGCCCATTGCTGCAGATCCTCTTTTCACCCTGTGTTCAGGTCTCTGTTTTAGCTACAGAGTGAGACCTTGCAACTTCTGTAAGATCTTTGTTGTCAGTCGCACATGCGTGGTAAGGATTACATGAGCTAGCTAGCTGTTTCTGCAACTTCGGCCTGTACAAGGCAGGATTAGCTGGGAGACTTCTTCTAAACAAGGGCCCACTTTCAACTTTGCGTGGAATACCTGCAGAACAGGGACATGTAAGTAGTTCTGTACAATTTATTTTGTAGATTAGGGTGAATTTGTGTGTGTTGTAGCAGTGTTTTGCCATTGAGAACGAGCTAGCACACTAGCATGATAACGGTTAGCCCCCTAGGCCCCTCGTCTCGGCTAGTTACGTAGAAAGCCGTGCAGATTTTGACCAGCTCACCCGGAGACTGAAGGCAGGACACATTCAGAAACCTGTATCTCACTCAAAACAGAATGGATGGTTTTTTTCAAAGTTTGTATGCGTTTTGGAAGCACCAGAGACACAAAATAACACCCCAAATCCCAGAAATAGATTTTTTTCATAATATGGGCACTTTAAAGCAGCTACACGGAAAAAGAGAAAACACATTCAGTCGTGTTGGAAGGCGACAGAGGTGAATATTTTATGAATGTGATGAGCAGCAACAAAAAAAGGCAGACGAAGTTACTGCAAAAGGCAGGCAGCTTCTCATGGGTCAGCTTGATGCATGAAAAGGAAGAGGTGAACAGAATGAAAGATTAGTTGATGTTATAACATAGGAAAATATGGCTTTTTGAGGTTATTTTCATTGCTAGTATTCACAAAGACCGGAGTATAATGCAACAGGAAAGATTACAGAGGGAGGGACACCATACAAATGTCAGACATGAAGCGATGACATTAAAAACAAACAACACACTTCCGAGCTCTTGGTTCTTCTGCGTCAGATTTCAGTTCTGTGGATTTGTATGATGATATTTTTAGTCTTGTTGTTCTTGTTCTTGTTGTTCTTCTTCATCTGAAGCTCTTCAGAGTTTCCTTTTCATTACTTTATGTTTGATTCTGCGTCATTCCGCACAACACGCCAGCTTAGATTCAAAAATGAAGATTTTTATTTGCCATTTGTGCATACACCAAACAGTCCAGGCACATAGGACATTCTTGGGCAGGCTCTTTGAGTCAAGTAAAAAGAGTTAGGGTAAAAAAAAAGCACACAGCTAAAATAGAAACAGATTAAACAAGGTTTTATCTTTATTTGTATATATTTCTTATCTTTTATATTACACTTGTTGTACGTGTCCTTATTGCACCGTGGGTCGGAGAGAAACGTATTTTCAATTGCTCTGTATGTTTGGCACATATTGCAGAATTGACAAATAAACTTGACTTGACTTAAATAAATTAAAATAAAATAAGACAAAAAACGTAGATACTGAACAAAAACAATTAATAAATTATGAATACTGTAACTGGAGGATACAACTATGGGGGATATTGCATTTGTCACAAGAATGGATATTGCAAATATTGCACAGTAGTTCACAATAGAGTGAAGTAGTGAGGATTATTGCACATGTATATTATTTATTGCACGTTTATACTGTATATGTGGAATGAAAAAACCTTTTCACAGGTACTGTTGCCTCTCATAATATACAGTAATTGCATTGTGAGAGATAAGGGCATGCCTTCTATCCCACAGACTGATGTATTTATCGTATTGATTTTTTTACTTTCAATATCATCCTCCAGGGTAGAAAATTGTCTTTAGCTCACCAAGACCTATACCACAATCACAAAGACCTAGGACATATTCAGAAAAATATATCAAACATAAATCATGAAACACTCTTCTACAGAGCAGTTATTGCTTCTCAGGTTTTAGAGAAATGCTTTTGTTCCACAATCAGCATGTTAAACTGACCACAGTCTATCTACTGTATACAAGTTTTTTTCAACCCCTCTGATTGACTGAGAGGGATTGATAACTTTGCCCCCTCCCCCCCCCCCCCCCCCCCCCCCATCCGCCCACCACACACACCTAAAGCTGTGATGAAACCTTTGCCCTTGGTTGTGGGGCATTGCTAATGTCTCAGGCTATACACCTCATCTACTGAGACGTCTCCAAGCAGACAACAGATCGATACGATTGGATTCAGTCCTGATGTCTCCCTGCAGTATGATGTGGTGCAATATAATACAATTCAGTACAATGCGATGCCATATTATGAGCGTTTTCTTTCTGATTGTCAGAAGATGTGACTGCCTGTAAGAGGAAATTCAAATTGATATACATGTTGTAATGGGGGAGGAAGAAAGAGCAGAGTGGTGTTAATATCCTATATAGATCTCATTCATTGGAATTTAGTCAGCTGTAAATGACACTTTCAAACAAGCAACTGTTAAATAATGATGCATTTCTGCAATGAGATATTCTATGTTAACAATGTAAAACAAATATGCTACTCATCATAAAAAAGAAAAGCAAAACAGAAACAGATAATTAGTGGTACATAAGTGTAATTTCTGTGACAAAGGGTTGGAATTAGTGTAACAAGAAAATTACCATTAAAGCCGTAAAGTTATAACCAGTTTTCAGTGTTTTTAAATCAAACCCCATTATACCTCATAAACTATTTACAGGTGCAGTAGGTACGACTTATAAAACTAACTTTCTGTCATATTTGCTGAAACTGACCCTATGTTCCAGTAGAACTACATGAAGCAGGTAATTTAGAAAAAAATCCAGCTCCTCTGGCACCACCTACAGCCTGTAGTGCGATTTACAAAAATCCACCGCTCCCTGTTCAGATCCTCCAATCAAGGCCAGGGCACACACATTCATTCTCCCTCGTGGGGGGAGGGACTTAGGAGACCGTTTGGGCTTTAGCAGAAAGGGGGGAGGGACTGAGAAGTTATCGATGTTCAAATTTTTTGGCTAAGTCCTGGATCTTCACAATCCTACCTACAGCACCTTTAAGGTTGACATTTGTTCCGCAATGGCCATTTACTGTACCGATTTACATTCAGTTATTACCTCTAGTAGTTCATTGTTAGTGGCGAGTCTACCATTCCAGCGCTGGATTTAGAAATTTAGAGATTTAGCCTTCATTTATCTCATTGATATCACCGTTTACTGTTCACTCTATACTCTACAAATCACAGTTGTATTGCTGCTAATGTAAATTAACAACGCATTCTCATTAAACGGGTTTGTGTGATATCGTACGAAAATGTATGCACACCAATTCGTATGATATCTTGCGAAATTAGGCGACCGCCGGCCGGTCACGTGATGTCGACTACAGAGCTCGGTGAACTGTCGGTCGCATCAGCGCGTATTAGCGGCAGTTGGTTGATGAGTTTAGCCAACAAACAACAGTTAAGTTTAAGCACCAAAACGGCTAGTTAAGTTGAGGAAAAAGATCGTGGTTTGAATTAAAACACTCCCTGGGAATGTCCACACGTTTCCTGGGTGATAGGCTTTGGTTTTCCCTGCGAAGCGAACTCCGTTTTATGACCCACCCATCAACCCTAGCCTCCTCCCTACGCCATCCACAGCGTTCTTCTAAAGCGGTGTGGTGCATACAGCAATAAATATGTAGACTACATACGAATTACAGTGCTTTACTTTTCGTAGAGCTCTATATGCACGAATGGTTCATGAGAACAGTCTGATATTAAACAAACGCAATGTATCTGTCCATCAAAAATGTGACTGCAAATCAAGACAACAGTCATTTTGTTTTTTTAACAGCTGATCAGTTTGAAATATTGCAGGGAGGAATGTAACCAGAAGGAGCAGCTACAGTAAACTGTTAGATGAAGAGTTATGTTGTTAGAGGGACAGGTGACAGGCTGCACGCCTCCAACTCCTCAGCAAGGCGACCAACTGCTGTAGTGTTGAAAACTACTCACGCTGTGTGGAGCGTGACATCGGATCGCAGCTGCTGATGATGGAAAAAAGCAGATCATTGACTGAAATGGAATAAAACATTTGGAGCTTATTTGGCTGTAAACAAAGTGAGTGTTCAACAAGTATGCTCAAGTGTTCAAGTACTTCAAAATCGTTCTCATTCCCAACTCGTCATATACTGACACTTGGTCAGTGGCTCTCAGCGTCAGATACAGATGCAAAAATCACCCTTCACCGTAGTAGTATGGAATGCACCGGTGCTGTTTAGTGGTTTTATTTTAAATCACATCATTTCCTGTGGTAATAACAACAGCATATGCAACATTTTGTATTTGAGGCTATTTAAAAGGCCATTTATGACTCAAGTCAAGTGTAAACATTCCTTAAGGTCTTTGTGCGTGTCTGTGGAAAGAGGATATATATGCTTAAAGGTGTTGATTGGCCTGTGGTAAATTTTGCGCTCTATTTCTGTTGAGCTTGAGGGTCTTTAACTTGATGAACATGATGCATGTTTTTTTTTTTTTTTATGTATGAATACAATGTACACACTCACACACATCCCAACACAAACACCCAACACCCACACACGCCTGCTCTGCTAATACTCTGATTCTAATTAGATTCTTAACGGGACAAAATCTCAGTACTCGCCTGTACATGTCACTGTTGCATTTGGCAGATGGTATTTCATAGAATTTCCCACATCAGCATTTTAGCAATGTGATACAGAATACCTGCCAGCAGATTGTCATTGGACCGAAACCAGGAGTAGAAGGCTTCCTGGAGCGCTGTGCAACTTCATCTTGTTGCATTAGTGTCCCTGTGCTGTAAATTGCAGAGGGGACCTTGAATAAATTAGGCTATATTACGGCAAGTTTGTGCTACTTTCTACACAATAAACAGTGATTGTCCTAAATTCATAATCTAGCTTGAGGACCAGTGTCTTGCTCTGCTATGAGGGAGGTGTGTTGCTGTTGACATCTGGCTGCAGGACAGGGAGGAGCAGAAGACAGAAGGAGCCGCTCTGAGTGATGAGAATGGTGAACATCATTAGACTGCATATATTTCACCTGGGTACATGGAGAGCTACTTCCTTAATATGGACCTATATATGAAGCCATAACTGACATAATAACATTCCTAAAGATAGATTCCTAGTGTACGGTACTTTTTAAACCCAGGACTAAACATCTTTAGTAGTAGTCCAGATATTTGTATTTAATTCTAACACTAATATGAGCAGATACCAGAAAAAACTACTGACATTTTCATCATCCCCAGCTGAAGTTCATGTTTAGTGTTATAAGTTCAGCCTTTTCTCA
This sequence comes from Sander lucioperca, assembly GCF_008315115.2. Classification (NCBI taxonomy): domain Eukaryota; kingdom Metazoa; phylum Chordata; class Actinopteri; order Perciformes; family Percidae; genus Sander; species Sander lucioperca. Next base: position 31,684,494 of record NC_050186.1, on the reverse strand, counting down.
TGAACCATACATTCAAAAAGCTACAAAAAGATAAGCACTGTAATTCTTATAATTTTTTTTGTTGTTGCTGTATGCACCACATTGACTGCTGCTGTATAAGGAGGAAGTAGGGGTGATGGGTGGCCTTTCAAGCAGAGGAGCGGAGTTCACTTCCTGGGGAAAACAGAAGACTTTCACCCAGGAAATGCGTGTTCCTTTGGAGTGTTTTAATACAAACCACAATCTTTTTCCTGAACTTAACTAGTCGTTTCGGTGCCTAAAACGTAACTTTCGTCGCCGTATAACGCTCACGTTTTCTTGCCTAGACTGAAGCGTAATGTCCACCGAAATGACGGTAAAAAGACGGCAGCTCACAGTCACCTATTCTGGAGTAACTTTTTTTTGTGCTTTTACATCTTTATTTGATAGGACAGATAGGGGAGAGAGAGGGGGAAGACATGCAGGAAATCATCACAGGTCGGCTTCAAACCCTGGACCTCTGCGTCGGGGCATAAACCTCTCAGTATATGTACGCCGGCTCTACCCACTGAGCCAACCCGGCCACTATTCTGGAGTAACTTAACCACCAACAACGACCAGCAGCTCGCGGTGCTCTGTACCCGGCTCACAGTCACCTATTCTGAAGTAACTGAACCACCAACTATCGCTGACCTGACGGAGCACCATGCAGAGCACTGTAGCCGGTGTAGCAGAGCTCTGTAGCAGCTATACACATCTACTGACTGCTGCTGATACGGCGAACTGTGACGGAGGTCTGTAGCCACGTCACGAAGCTCTGTAGCGGCTTAAACAGATAGCAACTGCCGCTCTGCAGCACGGAGCACTGTAGCCGATGACATGTCACCAGCTCAGGTCTCCTAGTTTTCGTATGATATCATATGTTTTAGTGTGCATCACTTTTCGTATGATATTCTACGAATCCATTCATGCGAATGCGTTGATAAGTTAGCATTTAGTTTAAACTACTGCTGTGCAAGTACAGCCTGACAGAGCTGAACTATCTCAAAGCCCATTTTGATTTTATGATCAAAAATCTTCCTGCATTAGCCATGGACTGTATTTATATCCTGTAATTACCTCTCTCTATAGATGTATAGTATTTTTTATTATCAAAAGGGATTCCCAGGAAACGATGCATGCATCTTCAAAGTTAATGTTTGTAATTGTATCTCATTGATAGAATATTCCATGCATGTGTAGTGAACCACAGTGAGGTGTTGTGAATGCAACTCCAGTAGTTCAGCTAAACTCCTCCATTAGCTCCTCCCCCTGCCCAGGTGCAGTATAAAAGCCCTCAGCTGGCTCAGTTTAGCCTTTTGCTGGTCCTTGGTGGTGGTTGCCTGCTGAAAGTGGTGAGTGGGGTCCCCATTTGTAGTCTCTCTTGGTGATTTAAAGTTGTTCCCCCAACTAACCTGTGCCTTTTTGTGTTTTAGGTTCACCTGTTGCTGTTCTGCTTTACTTTGTTTTTGTTAGGTTTGCCTTTTCTTTTCTTTAGTTTATTAAGTTTGTTTACTTTGAATATATTTGTTATTTCACTTGAGTATATGTTCTGAGATTGTTTAGTTACCAATGGGGTTGTTGGCTTTTGTTAATTTTTGATTCTTTGTTTCAGCAGTGTCTTTCTTTTTGTTCTCTTGCTGTTTTGGTGTGGCCTGGGTGTCCTCAGGTGGGCGGCTAGGCACTGTGTCGAACCTCGCTCCCGTTGCATGCAAGTAGGCACTGGGACTCTGTTAGTGCATGTTTTGCTGTAGTGTTTGTAGTGTTGCCCCCCAGACTAGGGAGACGGGGTATCCTTTCAGTAGTCTGCCCCCACTGAAGCCCCAGCCCACTGATTGGAGTTTATTATATGTACTTTATTGCAGTTTGTGTTTAGTATTGTTATAGCTTTCTTTTAGATCATTTTTGTTAATAAAAACATTTGTTCTGTTTTACCTACTGTCTCTGCCTCATCAGTTTCGAACCTATCGAACCTATAGAATTTGGTTTTCATATCTCGGGGTGCAAGTCCCCAGGTGGCGTTGTCGGTCCCTAAGTTTCCTCCCCTTAATTGTCTTTAGTTTCCCCTCCCAGTATTTATATATTTAAAATATTCCACTCCTTGCCACACGTGCAGACAGCTTTCAGATAGTTATCAGACCATCTTGCTTAACGCAAACTTTTATTGTGAAGCAGCCACAGGAAACACAATGAATTTGCCACAAAGGGGTGATGATTTTGAACGGAACGTTGGGACCTAAAACACACTTTGGCTCGCCAGCAGTGAACCACTGGTGTCACCATTGTAACTTTAAACCTACCATTCATTTATATACCATGTAATGCATCTAAAGTCGGGATAGAAGCAATTGTTCAATCAATTCTTCGTGAGGCAGGACACCAATACTACTGTGACGTCTTGTTGACTCTTTCAAATTAGTTTGAAAAAAAGTGAATTGAAAGATTAAATTGGTTGGTAATTATCATTTGATGGAATTCTTGGTGTGAAATGATGATCTCTGAAAACTTGCGTGTTTCTTGTTGATTTACACATGAAAAATACTGTTTCAGTTGAGAAAAAGGCAAATGTTCATTTCCTCATGCAACATGTTTCCAAAATGCCCTTGTCAAATGCATGGTTGTGGTTCATTTTAATTACATACATTTCTGTGTGATACATTATGACAAACATGTTTCCCCCTTTAATTAATACAAATTAAAAAAAGGGTAAAAAAACAATTAAAAAGAGCCCTGATTGAGTCCACATGGTCTCCTCCTGCTGATACATTTCTGATGAAAGTCTTGACATCTATTTCTGGTACAATAGAACACAAATTTCCCTTGATAGAAAACTGACATTAGTATGCTGCTAAGAAGCCTCAGGGATATCTAAATGAGTTTTGCTGCAACACAAAAGCTTCACATCCATCTTGCATTGGGAAAGATTCACTTTTATGTAACATGTGGGGGCATTTTACTTCTGATGAGCAGACCACGGCTGGAATGATTGCCTCCCATTAAACAATGCGAGTTTGAGGCAACTTGACAAGCATGGTACTCATAAAGGATGAGAATTAGAGTAAATCGGCCGATTATACGGAATCCTCCCTCTCAGCAGGAGCTGCTAATTCTGAGCCCACGTACACAAAATCATTAATCAATGAATGCTTGCAATTTTGCAGAAGACAGCCCATTCATTCATACCTTGCTTTCAGTTTCTGGCCCATTTCAACAGCAGAGGCAAAATGTGGAAAAGAGAGAGACTGTGGAGAGGGTGAAAGAGAAGGCGGGGATAAGGACAGAAAACAAAAATGGAACTTTGTTGTATATTTTAACGTGCTACAGTACGTTAGAAGGACTGAACTGAGTTATCTGTATCTAAAGGCCTGGATTTGTGACGCTTTGATTTACTTCTCAGCACACCCTATTCACTGTAAGCCTCACTTTTTTTAATATGGTTATTTCTAACATTAATAAATGCTATTACTTAATATTGATTCAGATACTTTATTTTTCTTTTATTCTTTTTATTATGTGAAATCATGATTTTTGGTTATATGGTATTTGCTGTACCTTAAAAAGTGTCTCAATGCAGCAGAAAACACAACACAAGCCCTTCAAGAGGGGTAGAGCAAGAAACCAATTTATCAATAATAAAAAAAAAACCAATGAATTCAAATCTATTAATTGTAGCATCTTGGCCAATCATGTGTTTTCAATGCATGTTGGTCCATTGATCGTGCCCGCGGTGCCAGATTTTCCAGATGATAGCGGCCTGTGATGTTGGGCGGAGGCAGCAGTGGAGAAGGAGTGGAGAGCAGCAGATGGTGAAGAATTCTCAGGGTTTATTTCCAGAGAGTTCAGCGTTTACGGCTCATATACTGACTTAATTATGAGACAGAGGGGAGAGTGAATCCCTGAGAGAAGGATTTAAAGATGCAGGGAAATCTTCATTAAGACCATGAGACTGCGGGATCCCCGATCAAATCTGCAGCTAAGAAACTGATTTAGCTCTGACGATACAAAACAGGAATTGAAAGTGATAAAGCACCTGGATATATAATCCTCCATCTCATGTTCTGAATGAATTTCCTACAGAGGAAAAAAAAACATAGTGTTAAGGATGTCTTGAAGGCAGACTTTATTCGACCATGTCAGGCTTTGTATGTGAATCTTAGTGGCCTCAATTCCCACAGGCAGGGATTCTATAGCTACAGTAAGGAAGGTGTGGGATATGATTATGATTATAACTTCCCAGCAGCCCTGTGCACCTCTCCGATATCTCATGATTTCCCAGCACTTATAGCAAACAGCAAAATACCACGTCTCTGTTTATCTCCAGCTATATCACACGTTCTGTTTGTTTCTGCTGCCAGACAGGGTCCTTCCTGCAAACATTGTTTGTTGATGCAGCCATGCTTTAACAGTGCCTGAAACAAAGGAGAACATTTCCTATTAATTCAGATACACATTAGCAGGTAGCATTCATAGCTGGTTTGTTTCCTGCCAGGCTTCTTTCATATCTCGTAATTTGCATTCATCCGTTTCTATTAGTGTATGAGATTAGACAGTTGAGGGATTATGATGTGTAATCTTTTTATCATGTGGCGTTTATGTGGTTATTTCTTACCTTGTATTGTAAGCTACAAAATGCATGCCAAAACAGATTATTTGTTGTCATATTATCATAAACCTAAAATGATCTCTCAATAATAGTCTCTCACTCATTATTGCTGTAAACTCAGTTGAACATAAAACAACGGATTTGACCATTGTCCACCCCACAATTGAGGTGTTCAAAAAAATGCATTGTCCCTCAGCCACTTGCTGTAGAAGCTCAGTTCTTTCCCAGCGCCGCTCTCGATAGTGTGATGACACTCGCAGCAGTGAAAATGAGCTCTGGGCATTCAAACAGCTGCGTCAATTTGCACTTTAAATGGCGTAAAACGCTATAAACATCAAGTTCCCAAATGATCTGTAAAAAGCCTCAACTTCAGGGGCGGGGGGGGAGATTAGGGGCAGAGCAATATCTGGATGTTACTTACATTTTAGCTTTAAACGAGGAAGGATGTGTTGTAAATGCTGTAGAAGTTGCGACACTCTCGGAGGGTTTCAGCGGGTCTCGGTGTTGGGGATAAAATCTCATATTCAGTGTGAGGCCTTAGAAACATATCCTGAAAGAACCTTTGAGCTATTTTGATGCTGTATCAAAGATTTGGAAGTCTTCAAAGAAGTCCTCCAACGGTAGCTCATTAGCGTAGCTTTCATTAAAAAGAAAGGCTGCGCATCTTTAGTTTGCCTTTGTACATGTGGTCTACACTCATAGTATCATGCCAGGAGCAAGACAACCACACATAAAACCTCCAGTTTCAGTTCAGAAGCAGGAAACAGCAGACTGTACCCCACAAATGCAATGTTGAAAAGCTCTGACTGGCACTCCTTGTTAAAGATGAAGTTTTTTCATGCAACGTAATGGCATTACAGATCAATGTGCCATATTTTTCAGTCACAAATCTAACACAGCCACTCTTGAGTAAAAGGCAGCTGTCTTTCTGCTTAATGGAACGGAATGGCCTTTGCTTCAGTGTCAGTCAGGCTCTACTTAAGTGACCATTCTCTCTCTCTCTCTCTCTCTGCTGTCCGCCTTGTCACTTACTACATACCAGAGGGCTGTGAGTGGTCTTGAATAACTTTTTTAATGATTAAAAGTGGTTTTCAAAGGGGAAATATCATTAAGTTTTTAGAAAAAATGCTTTATAGTTCTAAGAAATAATAGTTTATGAATTACATTTTGTCACAGCACAACTAGTTTATATCCACGACATTCCACTTCCGGGATCGCGCCGGGGTGCCGGAAATTCCGACGGCTGTCACTCTTTTCAGCCAGAAGCCAAAACAAGTTATTTCCCGAGGCTATTTTGCAGCAGCACCGTGGCTCCGTCGGCGCTTAGCACCGCCCAAGATGATTGTGATTGGTTTAAAGAAATGACAATAAACCAGAGCATGTTTTTCTCCCATCCCAGAATGCTGTGTGGACTAGCCAGACCCTCCTCCGCAGCGCTGTGAAGGAAGGTCTGGCAATGCGAGACTTGGGCACAACCAACCCTGGGGAAACTTGATTACTCTCGTTACTTCTAGGATAATAACAGAGCTTGGTTTAAACTACTAGAAACTAGAAAGAAAATAAACCGCTTAGCCGCCCGATTAAAGGTAAGGGTTAGAGGCCCACCTGGCGTGAATCAGCTCGGCGTTTCCTCAGCTTCAGCACAGTGCTATTTTTTAATAATTTTGAAATGGTGTACTATAGGCCTACTGATTATATTTTAGCCCAACATACTACAGTCCACAAAGTAGTAGTGGTTTTTGCACACATTTCGCATGTGTTAGTCAGAAGCCTATGCAAATACATTCCAAATTACAATGTGTAACTCCTGCTTGGACTGCTTTTCTTCTTTCTTCCTGTAGTTCTCTGCTGTTAGGCAGAAAGAATAAAGTGTAATGTAAAAGGAGTCCCCCAGTCCCTTGGCAGGCCACCTGGTAAGCTGAATACTGATCAGTATAAAGTGCAGAAAAGGTAGCATTTACAACTGGAAAAATATATAACATTTAAATCTGAGGAATTTTCATACAGTTTTTTTCACTCAAATGAGGAAAGCTGGTATGGATTTCACTGTAATGTCAGTTTGAAAAGTGCTAAGGTTAATGGGGAAATATGGTGGCGCCAATGATAGTTTTCCTCCAATGATGATGATGTTTGCCCTTGACCTACATTTATCGGACATTACAGATGTTGCCATAATCACCGCAATTATTTTCAATTTGCCATCATCCCCTTTCTCCTTGGCGAATTACAGAGAACTCCAAATGAACAAGACTGCAGAGATTGTCCCCATGAATTTTAAGTGTCATTCCCCCTATTTAGATTAGATGAGCTGCAGGTCACCTTTTCCTCTGTTCAGACTTTCTAAAGTCTTTAGCTCATCTGCTGGCAAACTGTCATCAGCCTCAGTGGAATATGTAAGATTAGTAATGCAATGTCAGTTACATCAGTCATCAGTTATGCCACACTGAACATTATATCAGCTCTGAGTGATGGTGGGGTATTCTTCATGACCTTCCAATGGTGATGTCTCTTTTTTTTTTATCTCTTTTTTTTTTTTTTTTTCTTGGGCCAGAGAGCGGCCCAAGGGGTGAACGAGGTTTCTGTGTCAGGGAGGCACAGTGTCAGGTCCTCTCCGAGTTCTAGGGACAGAAACCGAAGCGGACAGCTGCCGATGTCTGAATGCCCGGCACAAAGGAAATGGCTAAGAGACATACACATAGCTGTCTGCTGGCATTAGTATGAGTGACACTCTTACCACCTTCAGAGTCGCACGGACATGCATCTCCATGTCAGAGAGGAAATGATACTGAACTACAGGTAGGGGATCCAGACACGTGAGTCACACTGTGGCCTCAGGAAGGTGATGCGTTTGCAGTGGTAGATGGGAATCACTGACCATGGACGCATTATACGAGCCAAGCCTACAGGAACAGCGCTGGGCTCTGCACTGATTGTCAGCGTGGCCATAATCAAATATGCCTGTCACACAACACCCTCTTCCTGAGTGGCCTGACCACACTGCTGACATGCTGATGCTAAGCAGGTATAATGTTCACCATGTTCACCATCTTAGTTTAGCTTATTAGGATGCTAACATTTGCTTATTAGCACAAGACAAAGTACTGCTCAGGCTGATGCGAATGAACTTAGTTTTGCAGGTATTAATCATAAACTAATAATGGACAAATAAGTATTATGACCTGAGGATGGCTCTAGATGAAAAGTCAAAGAATAATGAAGAGTTGTCACAATTAATCCCAAGGGGACCATGGATATGTTTACCAAATTTCATTGCAATCCATTCAACAGTTGTTCAAACATTTCACACAAATCGCACGTGTTAATTTTGTGCCAGTACATCGAGTAGATCAGGTCTAGTAAGTGAAAATTCTGACTTGGGAGTTGCTCAGTGGCACATGAAGCCAAAAAAGTATGAACTTACCCAGACGATCGGCGCTATACAGACCTTTGCCGGTCAAGCTGGCTACTTCCAGTTTAAATGGCAATTAAATCATTTAATTGTGCCATTTTTCTAGACTTTCTAAATGTTATAGGACCGAATGGTCCAATTGTGATAGTCAAACAAGTCATTTTGCGTAGCCTGTGACACTCAAAAAAAATGCATCCACTTATTTACAGATGTCTCTTTCACTATGTAAATCTATGGGAAAATGTCTTTTTGGGCTCCATGGCATCACATGATGGACACAGAAGCTATAATTCCACTGTTTGGCCGTTATGTCAAATTGGCTTCAAAGCCCGGCACACTTCATGGGGGCCTTTTTCTGGCCCCCCTGGATTTTTATGTTGCATACCACAGTTGGCCACCATTGCAAACTGGCTGCAAGGCTGATTCTGCTGCACTGTGTCTGGCACCGTTAGGCCATCAAATTCACTGTACACAGTCAGCTATTATTGGTGTCCTGTTGGCCAAATTAACTAAGTTGAATTTGTGGCAAAGGCAGTCATTGAGAAGCTAGAGCTCTCTGACTGACTTTTGTTTTTTTTTCAATCAAATTAGTAATCATATCATACCATAATAACTCTGTGATGCCAGTTACAGTGTTTCTCAATCTGTATTCCAGGCATGATGAATAGATTGTAAAATCCCTTTCCGTGATATTGCTTGTCTTGTTCATCTCACCATCATTGTCTCTGGAGTACGGACTACTCACTAATAAGTTCCTCTCGCGCCGATGGAGAATGCACATGCATGTTGGATGTCGGCATTTGTCTTTACAGCATGTTTAAGTGCAACTTTTAAGAGGCCATTTGAGGCAACACATCAGGTCTATAAAGTGGCCTTGGTTTGTCAGGCCCCGTAACCCATAACAAAATATCTAGTGCCACTTGAGAGGAAGAGGGCCTTTCCTCCCGAGTAAGTCATCATACTGAATGCCTTCCTTTTCTTCCTCCCAGAAACTTCAGCTGAGGTTTGCTTTGCTTGCATCATCCGCCCAGTCTCTGTAAATACACGGGTATATTGATTGAAAGCAGTCAGAGTGAGGACTCATCCCTTGATCTTTCTGCCGCTCTCCTATGCAGTATTTCCCCCTCCACAGTCAGGTCATTAATCTTCCCGTTATTGGAGAAATGCACTGACATCTCTCCATAAAATGGCACTTAATTTATTCATTATTTATGCCTCATTTATGTGCCCAGGTCCTCCATCTATTTATCAAATGTACCCTCTTATGTCAAAACATGGAAATTGACCACCGTTACTCATCATACTCGCAGCAAACACATCAGTGGACAAGAAGTCGCTGGGGACCTCCACTCACTGTCACAAAAAAGTCTCATCCAGGCGACTGTGTGGCAGGAAGAGCTGCTTTTTAGCTAACTGGTAACCACAAGAGGCACACTGCAAAAAATGATGCAATGCAGTACAACACAGATGAATGCAGAAGACACCAATTCTGCTCTATGATTGCCGGTTTTGCGCTTATTTGTCTTTCTTTTTTTAATGCAAGCATGTAGGACTTTGTTTCTTTGGAGTTCTGTTTGTATTTCATTTCATTTTCAGACAAGGCTAAATAATGAATAATTCACGCCATGGAAAGACTTTAACGCCATACATGGTCCATAAATAAAGAGCCCCTCCTGCTGACTGTGCGCAGCAGTGCAGCAGTGTGTGACAGGCCAGAAGGCGATGCTACTCCATTCCCGCCACCCCTCCTTTCCTATCTTCCCAGCATCGCCCCAGAGGCAAGGTGTGTCACACTTCACAGAGCAGCCAGACACACTCACCTGCACTGCCACTGCAGCTACGCATCACCAGCTAGCATCTCCATAGGAACTGAACCCTCTGGATAACCTGCGCAACCTCAGCTGTCGCTTCTTCACTGTCAACCCAAATTCAACTCCAAATGAAAGCCTGTCTCTGACATGTTTCACTTTGGCTTCTTCATAAGGCTTTGGTATACAGCTCAGGATTTTGTTTTTCTTGGGAGGCCTTAGGAAACAGCTTGAAATGGAGGGTAAAGAAAGAGGACAGAACTGATTTAAGGGCATATTGATAAATACATTTTGGCAAAGTGTCCTCACAGGGTTTTTGGAAAAACATTTTACAGTGAGAGGCATATGTTTTCCATTGCTGGAATTGAACTTCTCATCGACTTCTGAACTTTCTATGACCTTTTTCATAATCATCCAGTGTGTTGAACTATTTTCTTGTTTTGCACGTCACTTGGTGGTTTTTAAATCATTTTTTATAATTTCTATTTTTTTTGTTTTGTTTTGCTCTGTGGTGTATTCCCAGTTCGCTATGGTGCAATATCTTCCGGTACACCTTTTCATTTCTTACTGCCAATTTTAGCTCCTTCTTCCAAATGTTTCTCATGGCTTGGAGGTCCAGGATACATATTCCAATGCTTTTGCTTCTTTAAAAACGTGTTGTTTTCATTACAGATGAGATGGTAAATGGTTGTGATTCGGATGTGTTGTAGTCGTCCTTGTTGCCATGTGACAGCATTGCTGGCAACACCTGAAATTACCCAGAAAATAGGTTTAGTGTCACCTACCAAGCAGGAGAGAAGAATAGCAATATTCCACAGCGTTTTACAATCGCTGCTTACATGCAATTCGCCGACAGTGGCAGCGTCACATTTCCCAAATGATTGTCAATTGGAAATTAAGGATACATTTGGAAGTCCTTCAAAAAAAAAGGGGCAAGTACAACCTTTTTTATTCTTTTCTTTAGGCATTAAACTATATACTTTTTTTGGTTGAGGATAGAGGATGCCTAACAATTTTCTTACTGTGTCTCATTTTTTTCTGGGCATGTGTGTGTCTTTTTGTGTTCGTGGGTTTGTTGTTTGATTTAGAGGAAAAAAATAGAAACAAAAGAAATCCCTTGAGGAAAAAACTGTATACTGTAAGCACTAACGTGCATGTGTTCATGTTTCCACAGACACAATAACTCTGCAGGCCTGAGCCCTATTCGTGAGCAGACTTGATCCTCCACAGACTTGACTGTGAGCTCGGGCTTTATCCCACCTCTCCTCCCCACACAGACAGATCCATAAGGTCCATTTACAGAAGCAAGAGTTCCAATTTGTCCCCAAGAGCATGAATCAGTGATAAGAGGACTTAACTCTGCCATGGGGCATCCCTCAGCAGATGATGCATCTGCATCTTATATAAACTGTAGCAGATGTGGGAGCACTTACAGCACTTGCCCGGCATAAAAAATGACATAAAGCAGAGGGTAACAAGGGCACAGATGTTTCCTTTTCAAAGGAAGAAAGCATCTGTTTATCGGTTTGATTCACTTACTCCACCATCTAGTTTTAATGATGAATGTTTCCACGTTATCATGCACGATAAGATCGGTGTGAAATGTCAGTCACTTCAGTCACCGTATTAGGAATTAAAACCAAAATTGAGACCAGTTTTTCCAATGAAAAAAAGCTAATAACCCAAAATGTATTTTTATTCCTAATTTGTTCTGAAGCATATTAATGTGCTGGCTCAATAATCATTTATTTCTATTAAAATTAAAATGTTTAGCTGTTACTAAAATTTCAACTTCTGTAACATTGTATGCTCCTACGGTAATGTCAAGAGTAGCCTGTGGGCATCCACAGCTGAGACACTGAGAACTTAATTATCAGAGTTTTCACTATTTATTTATATATTTATATGTATTTCAGATTTTTGTGCAAGGCTTTAATTTGTCATATGCTGGTGATTTTTACGGACAAAACGTTTGTGACATGGAGGAGAAAAAAAGAAGAAGAAGAAAAAAAAAAACATGTACTGGATGATGTTAATGGACAATGCATCCGGTTCGGCGAAGTGCTGTAAATGCGGAAGTGCCTTAAACCTGCATTCTATCTGAATTCCAGCAGGGGGCAACACGTTGCAAAAGGAGGTCGGTTTCTGTAGAAGTCTATGAGAAAGTGACCCACTTCTCACTTGATTTATTACCTCAGTAAAGATCTTCATAATGAGTTTATGGTCTCAATTGCTAGTTTTAAGTCTTCTGCACCACAGAATGATGTTCATGTTTTGAATTATTGTCTCAGTGATTTTAAAATCGGCGATAAAGCAGGGGGTGTTTTAGGGCGTGGTTATGATGTGATTGCCAGTGAAAGTGTGTAACGTAACGTGGCTCCTCCCTCACTCTTCCCTCTCGTCTAAAATAGTCACATCCGCAACCAGGATGGCTGCACCCGTAACCGCAAACTCGACGACTCATAGCAGATCTCCACAAACCAATGGGTGACATCACACATGCTCTGTCCATTAATATTAACAGTCTATGGGGCAAACACTAAACTCAAGATATCGACGTTCAAACTCGAGATCTCGACTTTCAAACTCGAGATCTCGAGTTTCAAAATCCAACAAACAATAAGGATAACCTTAGTAGCTAGTGGCGCTAGCTAGCTACTAAGGTTACTAAGGTTAGCTGGCGCTAGCTAGCTACCACACACAAACACAAACACACACACCTGCAAGGTAAGTGGACCCGCAGCCTAATGTCGTGTAGTCACTCCATGCACATCCATCAGGGGCTACAGTAGAGGAGTGCTAGCTAGCTAGTAGCACGACATGATTACATCTCCTTGTCTAAATACATCCATCGTTTATTTTGATAAGCATTACTGATTAATACATGCCAACGTGAAGTGTTATTATGAACATTGTCGTTTTCCTTTCCGATAACAGTAGCTGAGATCAGATTGATGTCAATTAACTTATTAAGATAGTGGTTAAAACACTGGGAATGTGTGAAAAATCGGTCTGTCAGGAATATAAATTAGCAGTATCATAGCTACAATAATGTCTGGATGAGTAAAAGGAAAAATCAAATAATTAGTCAGTATGAAATATGCTTACAGTGGCCACAAAGGTAATTCACAAAAGCAGCGTTGGCAGGAGAAAAGGCCCCTGAGTGTTGGTTTGGCCATACATTTATTATAAAGTGTCTCCTTGATGAAAGCAAGGAGAAATATGACTGGATTGAATGTCGTGTGTGCCCTTTGGCCTTGGGCCTGTTTATTAATACGCATTACTTTTTAATGTCTCATTGTAAATAATGTATTGGAATTGTGACAATATGCAACTTGGCTATTACCTGCAGGCTATCAGATTGATGGCAGAGGCCAGCGCAGACCTTGGCCCCTTGATGACAACATTAAGCTATAAATTAAAGCTTAGATGCTAACTGAGAGAATTTATAATGCAAGCAACACAGGGGACAATAAGAGCACTGCGAGCAGATCCTATGCTAGTGCTGAAGTGGCAGCTGAACTTACTGTAAGTGTTATGGAAAGTAGCCTGTGCACAGCTTCAAATCTTAGACCACTGTCTAACAGGTGCGTGGCACTGACAAAGATCAAAGATCAAAGAAAACAAAAACTCTGGCGATCAAAATGAATTCATCTTTTTTATTTAATGTGGGCGTAAAAGAAAACGCGTTTCAGCTAGAAGCCGTCATCAGCCGCCAATTGATGATAGCTCCTAGCTGAAACGCCCCCAGTTTTGCCTCCCTCTTAATAGAATTCATAGGAAATACTGTAGAGTTTGTCAGACAAATGCAAAAGCAATTGTCATTGCGACCAATTTTGCCCAAACCGCTTACAAGCATTATGTATTTTTATAGACAATTTATTTATAATGAATTGTAATTCCACAAATGCAATTAGCATGCTGCTGATGCTCGCGGCAAAGCCCATGTAATCCTGTGTATTTTGGTTTAAATTACTTCTCTAGGTGAAATAATCTCAACATAAAACAGCTATTTGTACAGATAATATGTAGCACACAATGACCAAATGTTACATTGAAGCTAAATTGCCCCCCTTTACATTATATTTCATTGGGCTTAACTACTAGCTCAAGAAGTGGCAATCTAACCAAAATGTATTGTACCAAACGGAAACATTTTAGACTGACCAACTGACTACAGTTCAATCATGAATATGAGGTTTTTGGCAAACTTATTTGAAAGAGAAAATGAAAGGAAATGAAATGATCAGCCTTTTACCATCCATCACTTTTTACAAACTTCCCAGGTTTAATTTGACCTATCATACTTGCCATAATTGTCTGCATGCATGCGGTGTGCCCCAAAACCATACATACTAATTACTGACAGTATGAACTACATACTACATCATAGTTGACTGTTTAAGCAGTTAGTACACAAAATCAACACACTTTCAGATTTTTATGCAGGTGTCTCACCACCATTCTCAATTTATTTTATATTTTTATTTTTTCAGCTGTGAGCAGCTCTTTCATTGCCTTTGTGCATTGCCTTGTGGGGTAACAGTATACATAAACCAGTGACCCCCAAACTATTTTACGTCAACAACCCCTAAACTGGCACACATTAGACCACAAACCCCCATCTGATAGGATTTTTGGTTTGAGATGTTTTATTACAGAAGATGTAGGATAGTAATGACTAAATAGTCATGCATTCTGTCAAGTGTTACTTATGGGTGGAATTATAGAGAAAATAAATGATTCCTCTTTTTGCTGGGGACCCCCTGGAACCCCTGGGGCTCCCCAGACCCCACTTTGAAAACCACTGACATTAAGAACTAATCTAAAAATCAATTGTATATAGGCATACCGTTTGGTCCAAGTATACTACTTTTTTTCCCCTTATCCACTGTAAACCACATACTCAAACCTTGCGAAGAATTAGTATGTAGTATGAATTTGGGACACTGCACAGTTTTCCTGTGCAATGCAGGAGTATTAGCAACATTGTGACATTGTGATGTGTGCACTTTCACTCAGTTTGACTTCCAAATAAAGCGGTTTAAATAATCAGCCTAAACTGTTGGCTTGTTTATAACCCGTCTGATTGTCTGACTACTTGTTTCTTGCCCATTTGGACTGACAAATCTCAGCAATTACTTTGGTTAGTGCAATGTTACTGTATTATAACTGGCAGAAAAGATGGCTTCAAAAAATAACCAACCAGAATGATCCTTTAATTATTTCTATTTTTTTTTTTTTTTTTTTTTTTTTAAACGAATGTGAGAACTGTTGCATAAACCAGAAATTTTCATATACTTCAAAGATGTTTTTGTCCCACATTGAGCCTTGCTGTAGCCTCTGGTACACTTCTTCTGAGGTTCAATTCCTTTTCACATTCAACCTGACCTTATTTTGCTACATTGCCTGCTGATGGCATGTTTCACTTCACAACCTCACGAGCGTATTAAACTCATATTTGAATGCATGAGCAGAACACAATGTGGGTGTGACTCTGAAAAACAAAACAAAAAAAACAGGTTGCCATGACCAAGTGTGGGCTGGCATTGAATATTGTGTGGAATAATAATGTGTGAGAGACACAGTAGGAGAGAAAAGACACTTTTTTATTTTTATTTTTTTCTAATATAAAACCTAGAAGCTGTGATTTCAAGAATGTGAGAGGAAAAAATGACCATGTGGCAGCCAAGTGTGTGCTTCCTTGGCATTGAGCACTAAGAATAAAAGCAGGAGAGAGACAGAGAGAGAGAGACAGAGAGATCTATATGTATTCATACTGTGGGCATCAAGGCTGGCTGGCAGGGGTTAGTAAGAGCATCTGTTCTCAGTGTAATGAGTGTGCCCCCCCCTCCTCCTTTTACACACTCTCATCATTACCAGTGTTTAATTAGAGACATCCCACCCTGGTTGTTCCTGAGACTGCTGACAGTCAGATAGGAGGGGGGGAGATAAACAATGTGGGGCAGAATGGGGGCGTATGTGACCTCCATGCACACATGATCTCACAAACCACATGATGGCAGTGAACCAGTTCTGGAATAAAATGAGGTGAAGATGTACACCTGAATCGAGGTGCTGGATTGGAAGAAAGACAAACAGAAGAAGTGAAGCTGCAAACTCTGTCATCTTAAATACATTATTTATTGGAATAAAACCAAGAGTCTGACAAGGCTGTCCAGTCTATGTGATGAAGAAAGCTTTGCAGAGAAATTATGCATCAGAGCCTTGAGGAGTGTGCAACCTCACCCACGTAACATGTTCTATTTCATCGTCTGTCACACTCCTTTAACATTTACAAATCTGACATTTTAATATTTGGCTTCTTTGTGCTGTTCTCAAAGTATAACTCTGTCAGATAGTGTCTGGTGATGTGGTCCTTTCGGGATGAAATTCAGGAATAAAGTCTATAAAACAAAACAAAAAATGTCATATCAATAATGTCACTGCATGATTGATTATATCCATTGTACTTTTAAAGCTCCTTGCCTAGTAAAAGAACATTAATTCTGTAATTCTTCAATTAAATATTTTATTTTGCCCCAACTTTGTGTCCTCTCTTTAAAATCTTCAATTCCAGCTATTATTGCCTCATAAAGACTTTTTTTTATATATAGACTCAACATGTTTATTGAAACAGTTTCAAAGCAATCACACACATTATCTTCATACAGTTTTGCCTTTTCTAGTTATTCTCTTCCCTGAACACTAACAAAATGGCTCACAGGGATAATCAGGTTCTCAACGTTTTAATGTCTTACATTTTCTTCATATTTTTGATAAATTACAGCTCATAATCTTCACATACTGAAACAGAAAATGATGCAAACATAGTGAATCAATTCATTGGCAAGACCGTATAGCCTAACAGGCAAAAAGACGCTAATACTGTGATCAATAAAGATCCCTCTTATGCTATCTACACCAGCTGTGCTTCTTTTCACAGGGAATCTACAGTATAAACAACGGCATGTGGCAATTTTATTATTTTAAATCTTACACCAAGCTTCATTACTCAGCATGTCTATTACTGTCTATTATTTACTCATTGTCATTTTCCACTTCATTGCCTATTTTTTATTACAAGCAGACCACCAGCACTTCAGCCAGCATGCCTATATTGGCGTCATGGGATTTAACAATGACCTTGGTGGGCTTGGAGACAGCATGTGCTTATTATGGACAATTTGCCTGAGAGCCTCGCGGGTTAAACATTCGGGATGCCCCAGGCCCAGGCAGACTGACAAGAATCTAAACACATAATTGCACATGCATAGAGGAGGGCATCTCCAGACTTATTCCTGGGGAATGACTGTGAGGTCAGAGTGGACATGTTATCTTAGATGCACTTGGCTCACCGATCCGGGATACAGATTAACACACAACTACGGGGGACCTATTATTGTGATCCATCGGTCACTGGCTTAAACTGTACATTATCCACTCAGAGAATACATCTTGGCCACTCAACATCACAGCTTCAAACTGTGCCTGTTAAACACCGGTCTCCCTCCTGTGGGAGCCTATTTAGGTAGAAAAAGTATGTAAAAAAGTTTTGACAAAAACCTTTCCATAGATTCTGACTGGAGTAGCTGTGTCATATGAAATGGATACACACTTGTGCTGTGTAATTTTCAGTAATATAAATAAATAAATGAAATAAATGTATGTGTTTGTTTTGATAAAACAATGATTTACCAATACCATTTGCAGCGCAAACACTGTAGTTTAACACCATCTAACCTTGCACGAGGTCTTTGTTTACTATGTGGTGATCTGTGTCCACTTACAGTACTTTTGAGTTTGTATGTTGTGGACGCAAAATCGGAGGGACAATTAGATTAGAAAACCATCTTAAAAAAAAAAAAAAGATGATTTCTGGTTCAAAAGAAAAAGCAAAAGAAAATTGATCTGGGCCCTGGTTGTTAACTTGACATAATGACTCACCTTTCTTCATATAACATTCCATCTGGCAAGCAGCAGAAATTGGTAGTTTGATCATTCTCTTTAAAATTCACCCCTTGACCTCTTCAACATCCCTTGTGCCTGGCCGAGCCTTGTTCCTTGAGGACGTTTAAAGATACGCTGAGTCAGGCGGACGTTGGAGGTGACAAATGTTTCTCCATTGATGTTGTGCAGATGATTTACAAGCCCAGTTAACTGGGGAGGTCTGCCAGGCAGGGACTGGATGTAAGTGTGTGTGTGTGTGTGTGTGTGTGTGTGTGTGTGTGTGTGTGTGTGTGTGTCCGTGCGCGCACAGTGGAAAGATGCGGTGCAAAGTAAACACGTATAAATCAATCTGTCCACAATTCTGTTTGAAATTGAGCTTACCCGAGTTTTGAAGTGACACTATGAGTGAGATTATGATGTAAAAGCACTTCCTGCGGATGCAAATGTAATTCATAAAAAAATGCAAACGCACAAACACAAGCCCAAACTATGTTCTTTGTTATTCATTTAATCTGTGGAAAATTCTGATCTGACTGGTCAGACAGAAGAAAAAAAAAAGTAAATCAAAAATACTTTACCTGAAGCACAGTGGATAACACCTACTGTATTTGCAAATACAAAAAAAAAAAAAACATCCTAAACAATTGGACAAATTTACTATATAGATAGAATACTATATCTGAAGCAATATGGCCTGAACTACCCATGCCCATGACTCACATCTCATTTTACCACACAGCTCAACACCCACTTGTTTACAGTCTTGGCTTCAGTAATAATATGCCAGAATATTTAGACTTGTTTTTATTTAATTTAATTGTTATATTACATTTTACATGGCAATCATCTTGTCAACTGTATAGTAATGGACTAATTTGTTCTACAGATGTCTGTTTTAACCTTTGTATTCAATAAAGTCGATGGAAAAGTTCATTTGAATAATTGTGTAAATGGATGCACACTGGCACAGGACGGCCTTCAGGCACACGTGCAGACGTGACTGCTGTTTGCAACAGCGTTTATGATCACCAGGTGATGATATAAAACTTAAAACATTGAATGTAATGGAAAAGGAGACAAATAATGTGCTCATTAATCTCCATAAGTTATTGATTATCTGTGACTTACTGGTAATAATTTGCTTATTTGACAGGTGCCTTGGCTGGTGAGTGGTGCTGTCTAGTCTGGAGCTTATAGATCAAGTGTAAGGTGTGGGATGAGGTCAAAATAATGAAGAGAGTGCACACTTTATTTTGCATGTAAAGACTAAAAGTAATCTCCTTCACCATCCTCTTCCTTTGATTTCACTTTTCGGTAACACTTTATTTGAAGGTATCTACATAAGATACATACATGACACTGCCATGAACACATGACACTGTCATGACACAGTCATGACACATGAACCCTAATCCTAACCCTAACCCTAACTTGTCATGACAAAAACTGAATGTCACTTACTAAAAGAAGCGTTATGTCATAAACATTTATGACTTGCTTATAATGTTTATGACACGTTCATGGCAGTGTCATGTCACTCTTATGTAGATACCTTCAAGTAAAGTGTAACCCACTTTTCTCTCATCCTCTTCTCATTTTTCCTGTGGCTACTGTCGTCAATCTGTTAATCTAGCAGATAATGTTTGGCCTCTTACTGACAGGGTAAGTTTACGTGATTTAACATCAATGTGAAATAAAATAATGACATAATAGTAAACATTACATTTTTAAAGTGCCAGTCAAGACCTTATAAAACCGAATGATGATCCCAATGTGGGCTCATTCAGTCAGGATCTGGAGAGAAGTTTAAAGAAGACAACAACAGTTATGCTGACCTGGATTCTGTATGTATAGTTATTGCTAGATGGATGGATGGATTGATGGATGGATGGATGGGCGCATAGATGGATGGATGGGCGCATAGATGGATGGATGGATAGACGGATGGATGGATGGATGGATGGACAGATGGATGGGCGCATGGATGGATGGATGGATGGATGGGCGCATGGATGGATGGCTGGGCGGATGGATGGATGGGCGTATGGATGGATGAATGGATAGATGGATGAATGGATGTATAAATGGATGGACATTATAGGTGTTTAAATTAATCATTGCATCGATGCATCACAATGTGGACCTGGACGATTCTGCATTGATGCAGTGACAGACCATAATAGATTATTGCCTAAGGATGTTACCTGTTGATTTTCCGGTCGCTGCTTTTTCGTTTTTGCCTTCTGTCTGTTCATTTATACATGCATCGTGATATCGAATTGATTTGAATCATTGAAATGATCATCATAATAAAATCGTGACACCAGTGAAGATTCACACTCCTAACGGACATACATTTTTTTTAAGATATAATCATTATACCACTTCGACAGGAAAAAGACTAAGACAAACCAAACCAAATTCCTCAATCTCTGAAAAAGCATTATAGCCTTTTATAAAAAGCCATTATTTAGTAAAGTGGCAAGAAGCGCTAGCCAGAATATGAATTAAAAAGAAAATTATCACTAAAGGGTAGTTTTCGGTCTATAATTTCTAAAATCTAAATGTAACAGAACTTTCCCTCTTCCACTTCAAGACAACTTTTTGATGCCACTCTCTCCCTTAGTGGCTAAAGGAGCAGGTCTTTAGCTACTAAGAAGTCTAGATCAAGGGAGGGATAACACTTTTTAAAAGTTTGTTCTTTTTTTTTCTTCCAACAGGGAAGAGTGAACTTTTCATAGAGATCAAGCTGGGGTTGAGAGCCCCCAAAATGTCACAAGCAAGTGGGACTATCTCTGGGACTGGAGAGTGGTGTTTAATGTGACATGGTATTAATACAAACAGTGATAACTCCCTGATGATCAATGAGCTAATCCCAGATGTCTGTGGAGCAGCGAAAGGGGTCCATCACAACAGATAGCAAACTAAAATGTCCCTACATGCATAAATAATAAAGGATAATTTATTAAAGTAAGTCTACTCCAAACACCTCAGTCTCAGTAGTATTGAGTTGAATGAATATCAGAAGCAGGACATTAATGTGTACAGAAAGGACAGTGGTTTGCAAGGATGTTTGTGCCTATTACATAATTGACAATAAAATGTGGGCTACTAATTTGATGCACTTTCTAAAATATTAGCAAACACACCGTATTAATTATGCACAGATACTTAAGCAGATGTGACCAGATTAAATAAATAATTAAGTACCAGTAACTCTGATATATTATGGCATTTCATTGCTGTGTCCCATTTGATTTGTTAATGGCTGAATGAATGATGAATGGCTGGTGTTGCACCAGGTGTTCATACATTAATTTCATAGTTTGTAAAGTCGCTCCTAAGTTCGAAGTAACTAGCAAGTTGCAAACAGAGATTTACTAAATCAGGTCGCACCATTTAAAAAAATACATTTACTGGTAAAGACTATGGTAATGTGTAAATCAGCTGCAATGAAACATTGGCAGCTCTTTCCATTCAAGGGAATCAGAAAACCAAACTGTATTAAACTTATTTGTCAAGCCTTTGTAAATGTAGGTATGAGTTTATAATACCTATATGCATATAAGGAGAATTGTGTGTTAGTTACAATTTTTCATGCTGATTAAATACGAAAATATAATTGACCGAAGGTAATGGACTCGTTCACACAGGCAAAAGTATCAGAACACAAAGGCAGCATCAAAATCCAGAAGACGAAGCAAGGTCATAAAACTGACAAGAAGTACAGGGGGAAAACAGACTGGAGCGCTGACACAAACGATCTTTAATGCAATATCTACATTACCCACTATCAGCAACCATTCATCTAATGTTCCAAAGGCACATTCTGTTTACTAATCTGATATCATTTTAAAAGGCTAACTGAGAAAACATTGGAGAACCCTTTTGCAATTATCTAAGCACATAATGTAATCTGAAAACTGCTGCCCTGGTTAAAAAAACAATGCAACTGATCTCAGCTGGTATTCTGTCTATAATGAAGTGATTGACCAGTAGTATATGTGTATATATATATATACATACATACATATATATGAGAATTTCTTGTCCTTTGATAACAGCTCACAGGAGATTGACGCTTCACAGCGCTGTGCCAGCTCCAAAAACTGAAGAAACAACAAACATCCCAAAGCAAAAGCTCACCGTCCCATCAGAGACTCATGCAATCCTACGCCGTGTGTGCGCTGCAGGTGTAGCCAGTTAAAAGATACTTAACGCGTGCAGTGTAGCCAAAGCGTTAAGCAAAGTGTAAACATGTATGGAGTGAAGAATGTGAAGCAGTAGTTTGGCTTTTTTTGTATTTTCAATTTTCAGCCACATTTTCTATGCAAATTTAAAATGTGCATAACACAGGGGAGGGGAATGTACCTACTGCCAAGGTTTGTATGCCTGTCACTGGAAATCAGAGATGGATGACAGTTTTAGTGGACAGGGTCTCAGTAGAGATAAAGTGTTTGTTGTCCTAGAAGAGCAGCAGAGAAGTTTAGTTTTGTGGCCCTGAGACCTCAAAGAGCCCCAAACGGACCAGAGCTTGATTCAGGCCTGTTGGCAGATCTCCCAAAGCCTCTGCATCGTTGATATAAGGCCTGACTATCTGCTGTGACAACTCTTTATTAACATTTAGCATGTTAGTCCTTTTCTCCCTCCCCTGCTCTATGAATTTCTTTTCTTTTCCCTTGGTTCCCTCTACTACCTTGTCTAACAGTACACGGAGGGGTGGTTCACTTATAGGAGAG
The DNA here is from genome assembly GCF_008315115.2 of Sander lucioperca. Classification (NCBI taxonomy): domain Eukaryota; kingdom Metazoa; phylum Chordata; class Actinopteri; order Perciformes; family Percidae; genus Sander; species Sander lucioperca. Next base: position 31,661,988 of record NC_050186.1, on the reverse strand, counting down.
GACATAAATCCACAAAGCTGCTCCAGGCAAGGTCTTCATCAAAAGCTCATTTCTCATCACATTTTATAAAGTCAGCAGAGTTAACTTCATAATTACACAGGACGCCAGTGCATGTAGCTAAAGAAAATGCTTTGCACAGGTATGATTGCTTCAAAGGCACATTCGAATGTTCAAAGTACAGTATGTTATCTCGTATTGAAAAGCTTAATCTAACACACATAGTTCTGATTATTCTAGGCCTTCGTAGCAATACTATTGTTTAGGTATGACAAAAGTAAGATTATATATTTTAATTTTAATTATTTAAAAAGAAATGCAAATACATTAGACTGAGAAGTTCCATAGAATCAAGCTTTGTTCCAATGGCATACAATATATGTTGACAGCTGTCATTGTGTATGATATGGTATCTGCTATAATCTGTGCTGTGATGGCATATTGTTTAAACACTGTGGTTTAAAAACAGTGGTTCTAAAGAGCAAAGACACGTTTTTGAAATTCCATTTTATTACTTGTACTTCTTTTACATCTTTAACGTGGCCACCCTAACTTCTATTTCAATCAGGAGAGACTTAATTAAAAGAGTGATAACATTAATTTATGAGACATGGTCCACAAAGGAAAGTTGAAAAAATATTAGAGCAATCTTTGACCACTACACCCCATCTTGACGTCATATTTTAAAGGGGGTAGTGATGCCATGAGCTGTATGGGAATATCCCGATGTCTAGACACTGGCTCTAGTGGTAAAGGGGTGAAGAGCGGGACTTCTCATGAGCTCAATGGAGTGGAGGATGGTTCGATGGATCTGACACTGAAATGACAGCTGACAGCAAGAGAAAAAGGAACAGTTTCAAACTGCTAAACAAATTATGTTCCCAATAGCTCAACATTATACCTGCTTAACATCTGTATGTCAACATTGTACTTCGGAGCATGTTAACGTGCTGAAGTATGCATTTAACTCAGAGCACCTCTGTATCAACCTACAGCCTCACACAACCTCTTTGGCCCCATTAATATCTGGTGGTAACATGTGACCTGCACGCTATCTAGATAATGACATCTGATCCATGGGTCTTTACATTCACACCTGCTATCAAAGTGTTTTCTCGTTATCCAGATTGTGCTTGCATTGTGATTGGATCTCAATATGCAAATGAGTTGGGTGGGGCTGACAGACTTGTCAATATTGCAAAGGAAGCTATTCCACAAACTGACGTTATCAATTTCTAATCACTTTAAGATAAGGTAAGACTAGCTAGCTGCTGCTACAACTTGTGGCCTTTGCTGGGCTTGCTTGAGCTAACAGGAGGACAACATATTGTCATTCCCAACTTGTCAACATACTGACACTTGGACTGGAACCCTTGGCTTCACTTTTTAATACTGTGGGTACCCCGTTAGCTGCATTCACATTGCCGGCGTCTGCCGTCAGACGGTGCGGCGAATACGCAAGTCTTTCCATTCATTTTGAATGAGGGTAATGCGTTTAGGCTGCAGCAGTGGGGTGGCGAGGGGTGCCACAGGTGGTAGCCCGAAAAAAACCCGCAGTGGCCTATGGCGAAAAGTTGAGACCGACTCAGCTTTTTGAGAAACGCAACCTGACGTCACGCTGTAGTTTCCAATCATGTAACCGGCGATCAGACTTGTCAGTCGGTTTTGAGACGGTGAGACAGTACAGTAAACAGGACACATCACTGCCTCTATTGCTGCCACAAGAAAGTTTTTAAACACTTTGAGGGTAAAAAAAAAGAAGGAGAAACACAAGCGCTGAACTGCCCAGGAATTTGTGTAAAAGCTGAATGTTTCCTGCAACAGCAAAGCACAATCGCTCCATCTCTTTTTTCTTCTTCTTTATTTCTCTGTGAAATGAAGCTGCCTTATGCAGTCAGAAACGTCGCGATCTATAAACAATCTGATAGAAAACAGTAATTGTAAAATATAAAGTCCATTGGGGGGTTAAATAACACAACAAGACGTCACACAAATGAGCCATTTAAGTGACTCTCCTATATCGCCGCACCACCCTGTGGCAAATTGCCAGATCCTAACCTTTGGCATCATTTTTCAACATGCTTGGTCAGGACCCCTTGGGGTCACTTTTTGATGCTCTGGGTATCCCTTTGGCGTCATTTTTAAACATGCAGGGTAAAACCACTAAGTTAGGGTTAGGAAAAGGGTGGGGCTAAAAGATGTATGTTCAAGTGAAAACATGGGACAAGAACAAGACACAAACCCCAATCTCCTTACCCATATTTTTGGTCTTCAATACTACTTCCTACCATTGTTGCTCTTCATACTACCCCCCCAGCAGCTGCTCTGCCCTATGCGTCCCATACAGACGCTAAATGGTGCGCTGTGTGTCAGTATCTGACAGTGAGAGCACCAAGCAGATGTTGATGAGTTGGGAGTGAGAACGGCCTAATGAAGAGGCTCTTCACACATGCACTGCAACCCTGAACTTATTAATACATTACGTGGATGGGGACACATTGGTTGATGTATCACAGTGGGAATCGAACCTTGGTCTCCCACACCAAAGGCATGTGTCATATCCACTGCACCATCACCACCCACTGTAAGTGAGAATGCACATCTGACTCCTGTTTTGTGCTACATGTGTGAAAAGGCTGAACTATGTGTGGATCTGATTTAGACTTGTACAGTAAGACTTCTCACCTCAGACTAATGTCCTCAGGTCATTTTCAAACTGTTGCATAAAGGAAGGTAAGGAGGGTAATTTGTGTTGTATGTGTTTTACATGCATGTTTAATAGCTGGTCTGTGCTGAGTAGTTTTTATTTTGTAGAATAATATATATATATATAATTTTTTTTTTTTTTTATGATTCTGCACTACCGTGAGCGTAATTACTTCATTCATTATCCTGCCAAAAATTAGGGGATGTTTAACAAGTAGTCATTAGTTAATCTTCAATTATAATGCATAGGCACAAAGATCAATACTATAAGTCATTCTAAATGAAATACATGTTCATATACAATGGCTTTTGAGGGTATGTTTAGATGGATTTAAACACTGGAATTTGTCATTTTTGTTTGGGTTCTTACCATACAGTACTGTGTATGTGTTCACATCAGCATGCATGTGTGCTTCCATATGTGTGTTACATACCATTTTGTAGTGATTAATGTCCCATGTCCACATTTCGTGATCGGAGATGATATCCTATAATGGCCTTTGTTTTGTAATTTAGTGCTTGCGCCCAGAGGTAAACACCCAACACTAGCTTCGAGTGCAACTTAAAAAAAAGCAACAGAAGCCATGAGAAGAAGCATTGTGCAATGTGCATCTTATGCAATGGCAGAACGTTTTCATTTTCTCAATGTAAGTCTATTACAGTACATGAACTCAAAGGTATTGAATGTAGTTTGTGTCATAACTATAGACTGTAAGATTTTTGAGCAAATACTACTAGAGCTAAACAATTTGTTGAATAATTGATTGATTTAAACATTGTTTTATGTTTTTCGTGTTTTGGACTGTTGGTTAGACAAATATACACTTTCACTTACTGTTACATTTACTACATTCCTGTTCCATTACTGTTACATTCATTTAATAAATTTTGCAATTACTGTACACCTATTATTTTATTTTATACTTTGTATATTGTATCCCTACAGCTTTACTTCTGCACTATTTTATGTCTTGGAAATAGGTTTTACTTGCTTGATTTTCTTTTTATACATATTTAATGAGCACTGTTGCAGGGAGCCTGAGATAGAAGATTTGTATTGCCATTGACTGCTGCTCTGTAATTGCTGAGCTCATGACAATAAAGAACTTAAATGTTCAAGATGTCTCCTTGGACATTTTTTTCCAACGTAATTAATTAATCAGAAGGACGAATGAGTGAAAATAATCATTTGTTGGAGCCCTAAAAGGGGTACACTTTGCATTACTCAATATCAGGGTAACATCCAGTTTCCTTTTGTTCCTGTGACTGCAGAGGAAGCCTCCATCAATGTGTGCACTTTAAGACAGATCATGTAACGGATCAACAAAGCTATCACATTCCAAATGCAGATAACATACAGAATGTAGTTTGTATGGCCTCTTTCTTTAAACCTGGACTTGCCTCTGTGAAACAAGAGTGAGTTACACAATCTAATACAGTATAATTAAATGGGTTTGGCCACTTTCTTTTATCCTTCAGAGCCTGCATCGTTCCCTGGTATTCATCCCTGTGCACGGGGCAACCAAATGCTCTGTGGGAACCTACAGCGTTCTCTGCAAACACAGACTCATGATTGACTGTCTACATCCGGTGGACATGTGCACATGTGCACTCCCACACCCCAGCTCCTTCCACAAACCAGCTCCATCATTCCAGTCAGAATCAGTAACAGACAAAACAATTTGGTGAAGACAGTATGTAAGAACGACGACTTCACAGCTAAGACAGTGAATTTAGTATCCATCCCTTGTCAGCCTCAGTCTATCACAAAAAATGAGACAGCTAATACATTTAACAAGCTGACACTCGCCCTACTAAACATCAGGTCCTTCTTAATCAATGATTTTATTATTAAGCACAACCTTGATTTTATGTTTTTAACTGAAACTTGGTTGGACAATAACAACAGTGCTACTGTACTTATTGAGTCAGCTCCTCCAAATTTTAACTTTATGAGTGAGAATAGACTTAATAAGAAAGGAGGTGGAGTCGTCATTTTGTTTAAGGACTCATTTAAATGTACGAAATTATCTTACGGAAATTTTGCTAGTTTTGAATATGTGGCTCTTCAGCTGAGGTCCTCTCCTCGAGCTATATTTCTTAATATCTACAGGCCACCTAAATACTGTGCAGCCTTTTTCGAAGATTTTGCTGAACTGCTGTCTGCGATCTGTATTGATTTTGACTGTGTGGTTATTGCTGGGGATTTTAACATTCATGTTGACAATCACCAAGACAGAGGAACGAAAGAACTATGTTGTGCTTTAGAGAACTATAGACTGACACAGCATGTAACACAGGCCAAACACAATAAGGGACACACATTAGACTTGATTATCACCAAGGGTCTGAACATTTCCAATGTCGAGGTGACTGATGTTGCCCTATCTGATCATTCCTATCTTTTCTTTAATGGCATTTTTCTCTGTACAAAAAAGTGTTCAAACTAAGTTAATCAAAAAACGGTACATCACTGAGAACACCAGTGATTCATTCGTTGAGCTTTTCTCCTCCACACCTGCTCTTTCTGGAGTCTCAGTCAGTGAGCTTGTAGATCATTTCAATTGTAAAATTACAAAAATTATTGATGCAATTGCCCCCATTATGGTCAAAACTATATCTGATAAAAAAAAGATCTCCATGGAGAAATGCAACACTGGTAAGAGCAGAAAAAAGGGAGTGTCGAAAAGCTAAACGTAGGTGGCGAAAAACCACTCTCCAGGTCCATTATGAATTCTATAAAGATAGACTTCACATTTATAACTTTGAACTAAGGAATGCAAGGGAGTCCTTTTTTTCTGACATTATTGCTAGAAACAATAATAACTCACGTACTTTGTTTGCTACTATCGATAGACTAACAAACCCTCCAGTACCAGTAATATCGGAATTTTTATCCACTAAGGCCTGTAACGAATTTGCTATCTTTTTCACAGATAAAATTAAGAAAATTAGACAAACAATTAATACGTCCGTATCAAGTACAGGACCTGTATTGTCACAAAGACCAAGCTAAATAAAATAAACTCTAACACTGATAGTGGCAAAACCCCAATCTTGGTGTTACTTAATCTTAGTGCAGCATTTGACACGGTCGACCATGACATATTAATAGATCGACTGAAAAACTGTGTTGGCCTTTCTGGATCAGTCCTAAACTGGTTTGAATCCTATTTAAAAAATAGAGACTACTTTGTGTCTATAGGCGATTATGTATCTGAGCGTAATATTATGACGTGTGGAGTTCCTCAAGGCTCAATTCTGGGACCTCTGCTATTCAACATTTACATGCTTCCATTGGCTCAGATTATGGAAAACAACAAGATAAATCACCATAGCTATGCGGACGACACACAACTTTATATAACTATATCGCCAGGAGACTATAATCCTATTCAAAAACTGACAAATTGCATTGAAAAAATCAATGACTGGATGTGTCAAAATTTTCTTAAGTTAAACGAAGACAAAACTGAGGTAGTTGTTTTTGGAACAAAAGAAGAGCAGTTCAAAGTCAACGCTCATCTTCAAACAGCACTGTTAAAAACAACTGACAAAGCAAGAAATCTTGGTGTAGTGATGGACTCAGAACTGAATTTCAACAGCCAAATTAAGACAATAACAAAGTCAGCCTATTACCATTTTAAGAATATATCAAGGATTAGAGGACTTATGTCCCAGCAGGATTTGGAAAAACTTGTCCATGCTTTTTTTAGTAGACTTGACTATTGCAATGGTGTCCTTACAGGTCTCCCTAAAAAATCAATTAGACAGCTGCAGCTGATTCAGAACGCTGCAGCCAGAGTTCTTACTAGGACCAAAAAAGTGGATCACATCACCCCAGTTTTAAAGTCTTTACATTGGCTTAATTTCAAAATACTTATGCTGGTTTATAAATCCCTAAATGGCTTAGGGCCGAACTACATTTCAGATTTGTTAGTGCATTATGAACCACCCAGACCTCTCAGGTCGTCTGGGTCAGGTCTGCTCATGTTCCCCAGAGTCAGAACCAAACATGGGGAAGCAGCATTCAGATATTATGCTCCACATATCTGGAACAAACTACCTGAAAACTGCAGGTCCGTCCCAACTCTCAACTCTTTTAAATCAAGGCTGAAGACTTTTCTTTTTGATGTTGCTTTTCCTCTACAAGTTTTATGAACGGTGCATTTTATTATTGTATTTTATTGTATTATTTTTTTTTTACTCATATTTGTAATTACAAATCACTATTTTGCTCTTTGCTTTTCAATGTTTAATGTTTTGTGTAAAACACTTTGAGTTGCCTTGTGCTGAAATGTGCTATATAAATAAAATTGCCTTGCCTTGCCTTAAATGGGAAATAAATGGGAATATTTTTAACATTGAAATAAATTAAATCTGGCTTTAATGCTAACTGTGCCTACTTTGTGTTCCACTAACATTTTGTAACAAATGGATTCTGCGCCACCGAGGCAAGATGCATGTCAGCTGACTTAAGTTGTAGCTCTTTGTTTTAAAAAAAACAAATACAAATGCAAAACTACCTTTTTCCAGATCTTAAACGCCACTGTGATTTATTTCCCTGTTACTTTTACTGTAATCCAATCATCAGTTTAGTTTAAGGGTAATTAGGACAGCTGCTGGGATCAGCTGTTCACCAAGTGTCTGTTGTACCTTGTGTTTGTGGTTGTGCTTGATTTGTGTATGTATGTATGCTGTGTAAATTTACTGTCAGCTGAATATGGTTTACTCCCTGCAGCAAATCCTATTGTTTGTTGCTGTTGTTGGATGTATGTAGCCTCCTGCAGCTGCTTGTTGTTGCAGATTGGCTACTGCAGGATATCTGTAGGCTTAGTGCTCACTGGCATCTGCTCTACTGATGTAACCAGTGATTCATGCCCCTTCCTGGGAATCAACTGATAGAAATTTGTAGCTAGTGGTAAGGAGGGAGCCAGATGGCATCCAGGTTGGCTTGTTTACTAATGGAGTATGTGAATTAAACTTTGTTTGCTCTTTGTATTGGAGGGCTGCAACGAGATAGTCCATATAGAGCCTCAATGTAAATGTGGTGTGGAACTTTAATGCAGGTGGGGTTTGCCTTGAATCCAATGACAAGGAAAGTTTTCAATACATTTCCTGCTGCCTTATGACAAAAGAAAACAGCATTAGTCTCGTATTGCCAGACCTTCCTCCACAGCGCTGTGGAGGAGCGTCTGGCTAGTCCACACAGTATTCCGGGATGGGAGAAAAATGTGCTCTGGTTTATTGGAATTTCTTTAAACCAATCACAATCGTCTCGGGAGGCGCTAAGCGCCAGACGGAGCAACGGCGCCTCTGCAAAATAGCCTCGGAGAGGACCTTGTTTTGGTGGAACATGTGTACGTTCAAAGGTTGTTTTAGTCGTGCAACAGAAAACTCAGATTGGACAGATAGTCCAGCTAGCTGTCTGGATTTACCCTGCAGAGATCTGAGGAGCAGTTAACCATAGTCCTCATGAATCCACCGGAGTTTAGAATGCCAACACAAAGAAAAAGGAAGGTAACAGAAATCCGGCAGAAATGAGGGACATCCAGCGGAATTTCCTGAACAATCCTGGAAAATGAAACGTTGTCGATATAGACTAATACAGCATTGAGAGATAAAAGATGACAGATTAACTGGTGTTTCATTAGAGCTGTGTCGCTGCGTCGTTTGAAATGTTTTAAAACTAATGCTGATACGATATCAGACTTGAGTATCGATACCAAAGCAATTTTTGAGAAATTGAGGAATATAAGCGTGTTTTTCAACAAAACCTTCACCAAAGGAAACCAATTAACGTATTAAATGTGAAACACAGGCAACTACACATAAAACTTTAAAAAAATGTACACGTCGCCTGATCAAAGAATAATTCAACATCCTGACCAGACATTTAGTGTCAGATCAGAATGTCTAGACAGTTTCCACACTGACTTATTTCGGTCAGTCCAAAAAAAGTATTTGAGTTTTGATTCCCATCCCAGTTTAAGATCACCAATTCTGGTTTTAGCCTTACATAATGTTTAACTTTGAAATCTTGCCTTTAGGTCTTTAACTGCAGTCATTTTCTCTCTTTTTTTTTTTTTTGCACCTACATCACAGCCTTCAATGATCTCAATAAACCCGAATAAGTGGACACTTTCCTCCTCACACAAGTCTTTTCTTTTTACCTTGACCTTGATTGTCTCGCTTTTCCTGTTACGAGATGAACCTCTTGAAAGATTTAATAAGATGTGGTGATATAATTAATCCATTCTGTGTATGAAGTGACAGAGTAAGTAATAAGGTTCCCTGAGGTTAGATCACAATGTTAAGACAGTGTTCATGACGTTCAGAATGAGGGGACAGCAGAGGAGAATATGATAATGTAAACCATTTGTCTCAAAGTGCTTTACAGAGATAAGTGGAAAAAGATGAAGCAGAAATAGGAGAGTAAAATCAAAAGCAGAAAGATAAAAACAAGGACTTTGAAAACTCCCAGAAACGGGGCCAGCGCCTGAGCATGTGTGTGTGGGCTAACGTGTGAGTGTACACACAGATACACCTGTGAGTGGATATTAGTGCCCAAGGCAACACAAGAACAGTCTGTAGGAAAAATGAGTAAATTATGGATGCAGGGAGGTACAAATGGAGTGTGTGGTGCAGTCAGAGTTAATGCAGCCTGCAGATTCTACTAAATGCCTTTCCGTGGAATTCTTAATTATGGACACAAACACAGAGACAAGTCCATTAATGCCAAGTTGATCCTTGTATCCTCTTGGAGATCTACTTTTTGACATGTTCTGTAGAAGCATCATAAGTATCCTTTTTTTTTGTACATTTTAATGTTTTTTTTCTTGTTTAAACAAATAAAGTTATCCCCATAATTTCCCTTATTATGTACATAGACTGTATATATAGATGGACGACACGTCTCCACTGTACAAAAGTGAAGCCAAAATAAGTGCCAGTGTCTGCGCAGTAGTGATCGGGCGGTATCGAAGTCCCGCCTATACACCCGCCCGACCAATCGCAAGTCAATCACAGCAGTCAATCATGTAGTTTCACCCCGTTTTATAGAAGAAGAAAAAGAAGACATGCCCTCATTTAAATTCACATTTTCACTCTGTAAATTTCACTCTGAAATTCACATTTTCACACTGTTGGTACAGTTTTTACACACAGTACACGCAGGCCTGAAATACAAACACATGCGCAGGACCTAGACTTGCACTAATGGAGAGCTGTCCAGGTGAGGGGGCTGGCCATGCACAGTGAACTGACACCTCTGCAGCTACCAGTCCACACTCCGTACTTTGGTCCGTATGGAGACTTAAACCGTGGACCCTCTGGTTCCCAACCCAACTCCCTACGTACTGAACTACTCCCACTACTTTTCAGAAAAATACTTAAACACTTAACAAATATCACAGTGGTAAGACCTACCTATATAAAATGACAAAACAAAACATCTTTGGTAAATTTTATTTGACGTGATCTTGATTTTTTAGTTTGGTCTATGTCCCATCAGATAACATGGAGGGGGCGGGATTTATGACCTATACAGCCAGCCACAGCTTAACATATTTACATAGTAACATCAGAAGGCTATATTTCAAAACATTCCTACAGTAACTTATATTTCTTCCTCATCATTATTGTATTTATGTCCTATGACTTTTTTAACAGTGTATTTCTTTTATGGTATTCTTTATTGAACACTAATTGTCATGCTTAGCTCATTGGAAAGTGGTGCATTGGGCGCGTTAGCTGGCCACTATTACAGAGTACCCTTTTGTAATACAGGTTAGCCAGGCCATTTGAAGTCCACTGGAGTCACAGTTTGTCATTAGAGAAAAGAGCCACTGTATAGCCTTGCCAGCCAACTAACCCCTTTAACCCAAACCTAACTCTTACTGGAGTTCCACAACTACACACATCCTAGACAAGTACAATTTTGTATTATTTGTGTCCCCTTCAATAATTGCTCTTAAGTAATGTTATGTTTATTGTCCCTCCCACCTGTTAGATGAAATGTACGCCGATGAACGGAAGACAAACTTTCATGACACTAACTTTCCATTGCAAAGTAGCGAATTACCGCAAGCCTCCCAGCATCCAAGCTAGCGTGCGTACGCTTTACTTCTTGTCATTTGTGCTGATGGGTGGGAGGTGTTTGAGTCTGAAGTGGAGTTATTTGCTTCTCAATTAGCTGTTTCCAGCAGTCTGTTGTTAACATGTTGTGTGGCATCTCCTTCAAAATGTTGGGGCATTTGCATTATGTGAATGGCTGTTTCAATTTGCAGCTAATCTGCATATTTTTTTCTCCTCATTATACTCAGTAACAACACACTTCTCTGCTCCTCCTCTGTTATTTATTTCTCTGAACAAATATCAAAGGTGCTTGAAAAGCCTTTACTGACAGAAGGTGGGCTTGTAAGTAAAGTGTTGCTTTTGGCTGACCTTCAAGTGTTTGAGGTTCTTATTTGCGAAAAATACTGTGGGTGTATAGTGTCTCAAAGATTCTCAAAGAGAGTTTACTTTGAAGTGGACAAATGGCTTCACAAAGTAATATTTCATGGTCACAATATAGCTTTAAACTTCATTTTCGATCTTGGATATAGTAGTTTGACAATAATGATAATAATTTTAAAAATGAAATAAAATGAACCCAAGATCCACATACTAGTGTTTACAGAGTCTTCATCGGTTGATGGAGTTTTCTCAGTGGCTAAGTGTTACACAAGCACCTGAGCTCACACCTGAAGACTAGCGGTAGAAAGCTCTGGAATAAGCTAGGAAGTGGAAATTCTTTTTTTTGTACTATTTGCAACCAGTATTTGTTTTTGTCTTTTTTGTGTGTGTTTTGGGTTTGTATTGTTTGAAAGTACAAACATTGTCATGGACAAAATGATTTTCAAAGCTGAAAAACTAAAGCCAAACGCTATACTTTCCTCTGATATAACCACAAATGAGTTTGTTCATTATAATGATGGCTTTATTTTTGTGAAAAGCAACGCATATTGTGCAATGCCTGTTGTGTTAATGTTGATGAATTTCATAATTTCGGATATTCGGATATTCATGAATCATCTCTCTTTATCCATCTGGCGGGTTTCTCGTTAGCAAACCAGAAGCTGCGGTTCCAAACAACATCTGTTCATTCTGTCGTACCTAAACAAAGCTGCAGTGTATCCAAACACAGTCATGTTCATGTTGCCCTACATTAACACTGGCTGCATACTCAGCTACAACGCACAAGTGCTGTATAGTCATTGAGACAATTATGTAAGATATACCTTTGCTTTCTCCTGTCAAAAACAAATGGGGAAATAAATAAATAAATCACAAACATGAGATGCTGATGTTTCCTCAGCATCTAATTTTGCTCATGAGCTTTATTATGCCCCTCACAAGGACAGCCATCATTAAGTGTCATTTGTTTTGTGGAAAGTGCACAGGTAATTGCAAATAATGAGCTTATTTTTCAGTGTTCAGCATTTTCCTCCTGGATCCAGGAGACCTGAGGAAATTCTCAGTCAACAATGGCCTCATCAGGTACATTACATTTTATTTTTATCCCTCTGGGTGAACAGGATGTGTGAGGAGATGATGGCAGTGATAATGGAGGTGATGGAAGAGTGGATGGGGTCTGTTTGAATAGCAGCAGGATCAGCAGGCTCCTCTTCCTCTTCCTGGTTGGAAGCCACATGTAGCAGCAAACAAAGAGGACACCGCTTCGTTGTAGCCATTTCCAGGGGCTAATGAGACTGAATCAACCACACCATAGTCACACATTGCCAGACCTTCCTCCCCAGCGTTGCGAAGGAGGGTCTGGCTAGTCCACACAGTATTCCGGGATGACAGAAAAACGGGCTCTGGTTTATTGGCATTTCTTTAAAACCAATCACAGGTGTCTTGGGTGGCGCACAACAACAATCCCATAAATGAAATGTTGTCGATATAGACTAACCACACCATAAAAATTTGATTGTTTTGCTGGATGCTTACATGACAACCTTTCTTCCTCCATTTTGCACATTGACACCACTCCAAAGTGATGTCCACAGGTTTTTATTATGGTTTGGGGAAAATTCTAGGTAGTACATATATGTTCTAGCAGGACACTGAACTAGTATTATGTAAAACTAGCTGATATATACTATTTAAAATCACATAACTTCCTCTTTCACTACCAAACATGTGATGTGGATTCAGCATGCAAGTATACAAGTATATGTATAGTTATGTTTACGAGAAAGAATAGTGTTCTCTTTTTTATTATATGTGGTCGTTTAGTCTAAAAACATATTATCTGTTGTCATGTTTTATGATTTGTGTGGACCACAGGAAGAGTAGCTGGTGTTCTGCATCAGCTAATGAAATAAAATAAATCAATTCAAAACAAAAAACAGGGTCAGGGTTGTGGTGACCGTACAGCAGCAAATACGACCGTTTCCCAGCAACCTTCTCCAGCTGGCCCTGAGGAATCTTCATGCTGCCTGCTGGGCAACGCAATCACTTCAGTGTTATTTTATAATGTGTTTTTGTCATTATTGGTATTATTATTATTGTTCTTGTTTGCTCTGAGGTAACTCGTTGGCACATGGAAAGATTTCTACCCTTAGGATGATTTTGGACATTTCCTTGTGCTATGGTTTGAGTGCATGGAATGGACATTCAATTTTAAAATACTGATGGGAAAGAACAGATCAGACATCGGTTCACATTTCATGGCTCAGACATAGTTGTCTAATTTTCTCTTACTCAGTTTCACAAAAAATGTGAGGGAAAAAACAATAAAAACATTTGTGAATGAAAAGGAAAAGGCTCTTCTACTTAAAATTCTAGGTGCATTTCCATCCACCTGATGTTATGCACATTTTTAATTTGCGCTTAAAAAAACCCTGGAAACGGCATAATTTCGTCCTGAAATATTGCAAAAACATTTTTACGCTTGGCTTAGGTGGAAAAGTATCGATAAAAGCGAAATGCGACAAAGTGCAATGGAATACAGATTTAGCAAATAAATTATGATGTACATGAAACGTGCAGTATTTCCCACAGAATCAGACTGGGGGAGGGGGACACGGACCATAGCTGCTGTAGCAACTCAAAAGCCAGCATAAACCCCAGAATCCCCGCTGGATCTGTTGGTGGTTAGACTGAGTGCCGGCGCTGGTGTTTGTGCTGGCTAAATTATAGTTGGTGCAGCCGCTAACTGAAGGTCTCTGGAGCTGCCACCGTCCGCTTTCCTCATGGAGTAGCGGCGGGGAGGACTAGCTAGCTAATTCTTGTCTCATTTGTGGTCTGATGAACAGAGGGAGAGTAGGGGAAGGGGGATAAAAAAAAAATGGAAATGTCTCTCCATTGAGTTTTCTACAATGTTTTTCACTGTATGGTGTTTAACCGGCTATCTTTTAATGACATCATCTTGTTGCACCCTCTTCTTCTGCAGTGGTATAATGGTTTTATAATGGACTGGAGAATTGGCGCCACCTGCTGCTTATCTCGTTAACCAACTCCTTATAATCGCATAGCAGTAGCGTGTGGTTAACATTTGTGAAAGATTTGGATGGATCCTAACAACTGTAAGGACCAAGACTCACCACATAGGCGTTTTGTCTACTCTTTGTTTTTATTCATGGTTACATGAACTACACAATATAGCACCAAGCACTTTTAAAAGATTTAATGAATGAATTTATTTTTTCACTGGTATTTATGATGCATATTGTGTATACACACACACACACACACACACACACACACACACACACACACACACACACACACACACGTGCCCATGTATGTGTGTAATTTAAGTATGTTATACTTCTCTTTTCAGTGCTGCATATGTTGCTAGTGTAACATACGTAAAGGACCTGACAGTTTTGGACACATCAGGCATTATGAATGGAAATGCCCTGCACACCTGCACAGGTGTGTTTTCACTCTGGCTGATGAACCTATGTTCAGGTTGCAATTTGGCCGAGCTATGCAGGGGATTATGAGAGGTCACTAAACGACATGGACCAATAAGAATGATGAAGCCGTTTTAATTCCACAGGACACAAAAAGACAGAGAAATATATCTGCAGGGGGGCGACAGGCTTTTTGATCAATACGAGTGACTGAACCAACTCTCGACTGTGCTGAGAGTTCTCAGAAACAATTGCCAGCCTAAATCTTACTTTGAAGTGAGTGTTTGAACACCAGGAGGTTTACTTCAAAAGGGAGGGGGACTAAATGTTCCCCACATTTCTACATTTAGCCTCTCAATCAAAAAGGAATCACTGAGTTAATTAAATATGTCTCTCTTTATGAGAGGTAGATTTACCGCAGACTGCATTGTCTGCGTTGCAGCTGTCACGTTCTGAGGGGTAGGTTCATACATACATTCATCCATTTAGGCCTAGTCCACATGCACACTGGTCATTTTTAAAATGTAGCTTTTTCTAGGTATTATGCCCAGATTTCCAGAGCTATTTTTTCAAGAGTTTTGGGCTTGTAACATCAGAGTGTGCGCCGTTTGTGAGGTGTCACAAATGCAATGGCGTACGTGGCCAAGATAGTGCTGATTCTAACCTTCCTTTTTACATGTTTACACATAAATGTACATTCAAGTCTGGATTCCACCAGGCACAGATTTGGGCTTTTACCATAAAACTTAGTCTACATAGTTAAATGTATTTTGCCATTTAGTCCAGTTATGATCGACATGGATCAATGATTTGTGGCTGTGTTTTAGTTGTTAAAATAGTGTAGTGATGTGATATACGATTGGGAGTCTGCACAGGGTGTTTATTTTTGACAATTGACTGAATGCTCTACCCGTTCCACTGCCACATGCCCAAATATTGACCTAGCGCATATATGTAGCTGAGCAGAGCGGAGAGCCACTTCTGGGACGCGCTGCATCGCAGCTGGTGGAATCCCAAGCATTGCCTTGAGTGGCTGTGATTGCTTCCAGTGGCCGCGGCGCCAGCAGAACGCCGATGAAGTTTAGGGGTTACTCTTTCACTATTTTGAGGAGTTTTGGCTGCCACATCTGTATCAGAAAACCCAATTTAGAATGTGCTACGGAGCAATTGATATGACACTGCAGCCAGGTAGCCTTCCAAAAATAGCTTTTTTTCAGGTTACTGATTTAGGGTTAGGGTTATATTTATATATATTGCTGCCTGTTTGGCATGCTCTTGACAGTGCCTCAATTGTGTTTTTGCGTTTTCATTTGGCCGGGATTTTTTGCAAACAAAGGAGGGAAACCCTGTGTACACGGGGTTTCCCTCCTTTGTTTGCAAAAAAATCCCTTTCACACAAGCACGGTTTGAAAAAAACCGCCGGCCAAATGAAAACGCAAAAGGCCTAAGACATAAACAAGTAGTTACATTTCATGAAACATATTTTCTTGACTGTTTTTCTTTGGGCCTAAACAGCTACTTCTGTTATTTATTTGTTAGCTTATACTTTAATAATGCCAATCAAGCTGTTAAAAACACCAAATCTGACACCATAGCTGACAAAAATTACCATGTTCATATAAGAAACACCATTTGCATAACCATCCATGACCTGCAACCTTTTTACACCGGCTGTCTTCATCTTTATTATCCTTTGCCATGTAATATGTTTTGCATCTGTTTCTGGATATATATTTGTCTGTGATTCATCCTTGTTAAATGGCATAATGAGACAGGCATATAGCAGTTGTGAAACCGCATTTCATGAAACACAAATGCACTGCACAGTGCATAACTTGAATGTGCTTAATGAGGCCAAGATGCCGTTTCACACATGCTTGCTAAGACACACAGTGGAACACGTGGGGCTCCTGTTGTCACTTTCATAAATCATATTCCTCCAGGTCTGGATTTAAGAGTTGAGCAGATTCTGAAATCCATTTTGATTTCCACAGTGGCATGAGGTAATAAATCATTAAGCACACTCCCCTATGCATCCTCTTAAAGAGCAGTGAACGCCGGATTGTAAATCTTCCATGATTTGCCACCCTCCTCTCTTCGGTTTAGGGTATAAACAAAGCCATACCCATCCTCATCGTACAGCATGATTCATCCCAGCACTTTCAGCCTTTTGATGTCTGAGGAACAGCTGTGTTGTACTGTAGGACTATTGAAACAAGACCACGGAACAGCTTTTACGGACAGCGCACTTTGATTCTCCCCTTCTGACTCATGTCTTATACTTGCACATACAACATGCCTTTGAAGATTTGAAAAGAGAGCTGCTGCACCCTCTTTTTTAATTACAAAAAAGAGTTTGGTGAGCAGAGAGAAAATAGAATAGAAAACGTTAGTCACTGTTATGCACCTTAAAAAATAAAACTATAAAGTAAGAAGACATCTTTGCACTGGCAATTTTTTGTTACTTTAGAAAATTCATTGCTGTTACACAGTGACCAATGTGAGCAAGAATGCTGTTGAAATAGAAGTATTGCACTGTAAGGAACCTGCTTTTAAAGTTATAAAGCAATCTTGTTGACAACAAATAATGTGCAAGATTACTTTCTTGGACTTGAGTCAGACATAAGTTGCAAAAACGAGGACCTTGAGACTTGGCAGCTGTGAGATTTGATATACAGTATGTGAGACTTGACTTCAACAGCTTCAATGCCTGTTTGCATGTTTGCCTATTATGCTTAATGTATTACAATAACTTGGTTACAGCTATTATGACAGATTTGAAAAGAGAATATTGAAATGATTAATTGTCAGCATTCAGAGACCCAAAATGATTGTGCTTGAAGTCTTATGTGGACTTGTCTTGGATGATTTGAGACCTGACATCGACTCGCACCAAAATACCTTAGCTTTAAGGGTCGCTCATTCATACATTTCATAACTTGAATAGCTCAAATGTTCTCAAATGTTGTGGTAACACTTTCTGTCATTCACAAAAGAAGCCCTTTAAGTTCAGTTTAGTAACTTTATTATCCCAGATGGGAAACTTGATCTGCAGCCAGGAGTGCAACCTAAAACACACAACATACAAAGAAATTAAACCCTAAGGCGTGAATTATACTGGCCGCAGCCCAGCTGGTGCGCGCAAATGTGACATCATGGAATCGCCGTAACTATTTATACCCGCGCTGGTGGTCACGACACTAGTTGCAGTCTTCTCCTGAACAGAGGTGGCGCGAATGAGGAAAGGCTACCGACTTTGCTCTTTCTACGGACTAGAAGAAGAAGAAAAAGATAAACAACGGCAGAACTGGCAGCAGCATTGACGTCAATGCTTCGATTTGATTCGATGACCTACTTGGTCGGATCAAGCCTGTCATTCACCATAAAAGAACTCATCTTAACCCAGTAAATTTACAAGAGAGACTTGCAGTTACTCTGAGAGTCCTGGCATCCGGTTGCCCAGGAGCTCGTTCATGCTTCCTGTTTCCGCTTTGTTGCACGCTGCTGAAAAAAATAGAGTGGTGCGCGACCTCGGCTCGCACGCTATAAATCCGGGCGCGTCGGCATTTTGACATCACGATGGCGCGCGCCAGGTTGGGAACAGCCAGTATAAGTCACGCTTTACCCTCCCTAACACTAAATAAATGAAACCCTAACCTCTTTATTTGAGGCATCCCAATTCCAATGAAGTTGGGACGTTTTGTAAAATGTTAATAAAAACAGAATCCAGTGATTTGCAAATAATTTTCAACATATATTCAATTGAATACACTACCAAGATAATATATGTAATGTTTAAACTGATACACTTTATAGTTTTTTTGCAAATATTCGCTCATTTTGAATTTGATGCCTGCAACACGTTCCAAAAAAGCTGGGACAGGGGGTTACCACTGTGTCACATCACCTTTCCTTTTAACAACACTCAATAAGCGTTTTGGAACTGAGGACACTAATTGTTGAAGCTTTGTAGGTGGAATTCTTTTCCATTCTTGCCTGATGTACGACTTCAGTTGCTCAACAGTCCGGGGTCTCCGGTGTCGTATTTTGTGCTTCATACTGGCCACATATTTTCAATGGGAGACAGGTCTGGACTGCAGGCAGGCCAGTCTAGTATCCTCACTCTTTTTCTATGAAGCCACGCTGTTGTGACACGTGTAGAATGTGGCTTGGCATTGTCTCGCTGAAATAAGCAGGGACGTCCCTGTAAAAGACGCTTGGATGACAGCTTATGTTGCTCCAAAATCTGTATGTACCTTTCAGCATTAATGGGGCCTTCACAGATGTGCAAGTTACTCATGCCATGGGCACTAACACACCCCCACACCATCACAGATGCTGGCTTTTGAAGTTTGCGTTGATAAAAATCTGGATGGTCCTTTTCCTCTTTGGCCCGGAGGACATGATGTCCATGATTTCCAAAAACAATTAGAAATGCGGACTCGTCAGACCACAGCACACTTTTACACTTTGCTTCAGTCCATCTCAGATGAGCTCGGGCCCAGAGAAGCCGGCGGCGTTTCTGGTTTCGCTTTGCATGGTAGCGTTTTAACTTGAACTTGTAGATGTAGCGACGAACTGTGTTAACTGACAATGGTTTTCCGAAGCGTTCCTGAGCACACCTGGTAATATCCTTTACATAATGATGTCGGTTTTTATGTAGTGCCACCTGAGGGATCGAAGGTCACGGTCATTCAATGTTGGTTTTCGGCCTTGCCGCTTACATGCAGAGATTTCTCCAGATTCTCTGAATCTTTTGATGATATTATGGACTGTAGATGATGAAATCCCTAAATTCCTTGCAATTGTATGTTGAGAAACATTGTTCATTTTTTTTCCTTTATATTTTTTCTTTATTTTTAAACCAAAATCAGACAGAGCAACAATACTTCGCATCTTGTACACAGGAATGTTATCATGCAATTCCAATTCTAGTGTTGTGTAGAAAGCCTGCAGGAAGACTCGGCTCGATTTGTGCCAGTTCTCTTTAATAGTCAATGAGCTAAGCTGCTTGACTCTGATTGGCTAACAGCTAGCCAATGAGAACCTGGCTATCAGCATCCTTTACCCAGCACAACTGGGCAAGCTCATGAATAGTAATGAGCTCAGGCAACACCACGTCAGACTGACCAGCTTTTGTAATTGGCCTGATTTCTCCGCTTATTTCTTTTCAGTGGCTAGAGCTGACAGAGGAGGTAGCAGTTCATTTTCACATTCAAGACAAAACACAAACACATATGGACCTAACATATTTCAAAAAATACAAGTAAAAACGGTTTTGTGTAGCAGGGCACCTTTAATATGCTGTAGCAAGTTGTGATGCACATTAATGTAAACTAAATGTTTCATTGAGATACAACATTTTAATTTGTTAACTATATCGTCTGTTGTTTTTAGGACATGGCTGCTAAGAAAGGTGACCATAGTAAAATTATACTCATCTAGAGAGTCTACATTCACAGCTGTCTATTCCACCTCTGTAGGAGTGTCATGTTCATTTCAAGTTTAGCTATTTTCAACAGTGCATCTATCCAATCTTGAATGTGTGGAGCGCTGCTTTCTCTCAATTTACAAAAAAATCTGCTTTTTGGCAACAGCAAAGGCTACAGACATCCACTTATTGTAATATTGATTAGGCAATCTTGATAGAACCCCCATTATACAGAGTACAGGGTCAGGTTGAATACAATTTTTTGTCACATCACAGATTTTTCTGAAAACTTCAGCCCAAAAATTATGAACAGTAACACATTCCCATAACATATGTAGGTATGACTTAGGGATGTCCCGATCAGGTTTTTTTGCCCTTGAGTCCGAGTCTGAGTCATTTGATTTTGATTATCTACCGATATCGAGTCCCGATCCGATACTTCTACAATAATTCAACTTCATAATACCTCCAGACTGCAGACATACTTCCGCTTCAAGTTGCTTACGTGTTATACTTTGCCGGCATTTAACCAATAGCGTCTCTGCAACAAAGTGATGTCATGCTGCACGCCTTGCTGTTTCTGTGTGGAGTCAAAAGAGTCTAACTCTGTGCCACCGCATAACTATAGATGTGTTAAAAAATAATGACAATATATATGCATATATATCCGAGTCCTGATCGGGAGGTAACGTCCGATTCCGATCGAGTCTGAAACCACGTGATCGGGCCCAATTTCCAATCACGTGATCGGATCTGGACATCCCTAGTATGACTCTTTATCAGATGAACCTTTCCAACAAGTGTTGTCTGGCCTTAACCCCGCCCTCCACATTCTATTGGGAGTCCAATGATACCTGTGTACTGTTATGAGCTGAGTAAGTTTAAGTGAGACATTTTTGGAGACGGACTGAGCTCTTCTCCAGACTTCGCTCCATTCCTCCTCCGTTATATCACATCTTAAATCCATGACCCAAGCCCTTTTAGAGCAGGAAAATTAGATGATATTATATTTATAACCTCTTTATAGATATTTTTTTATTTTTATTTATCCCAATAGGATGTTTTGGGCGGTTCTTTTGCATGATTCCTAAAAGTAGTAATTGCACTTCTCAGTTGGAGGTAACTCCACCAAGGTATTTGTTTAGGAGAGATGAAGACAACGGTGTTCTTAAACTGTTGGACTATTTGCACACGCAGTTTTTCACAAAGTGGTGAAACTCACCACATCCTTGCTTGTGACCGACTGAGCCTTTGGGGGATGCTCCTTTTATACCCAATCATGACACTCACCTGTTTACAATTAACCTGTTCACCTGTGGAATCTTACAAACGAGTGTTTTTTGAGCATTCCTCAACTTTCCCAGTCTGTTGTTGCCCCTGTCCCAGTTTTTTTGGAACGTGTTGCAGGCATCAAATTTAAAATGAATAAATATTTAAAAAAAAAAAAAAAAAAAAAAAAAACTAGTTTATCAGCATATTGTCTTTGTAGTGTATTCAATTGAATATAGGTTGAAAAGTATTTGCAAATCATTGTATTCTTTTTTTATTTACGTTTTACACAACGTCCAAACTTCATTGGAATTGGTGTTTGTAGGAAGTTCATTTTGGGGGGCAAAGCAGAATAAAAGTAATTTTATAGTAATCTTTCTTTCTTTTGTTTTAAATTCTTGTACAAAATGCTGCTTCCGAGAAAATCAACCAGAATTACAAAATGAGATTACACCAATTCTGACCTCTCCCTGGTTCACAATTAAGCCGGATCTGAATTTAAACTGCTTTTCCTGATAGAACATTACATGCACTTGCACTATCATTTGTATCTAATTGTTGGCAATACTGTCAGTGTGTGGGTTGGCCTCAGTCCCATGTTGTGTAGCTTTCTTAAACGTACTATATGTAATATTCTGACGCTAGGGGTCTCCATAGGGGTCTTTCATTTGAAACATGGACTTATTGATGACGTTGTGAAGTTGCGTGGGATCATGGAAGTTGCTGTCTTCATCCACCATTGCCGATAAATGTATCTATTCACGTACGTGTTAATGTATTAAAGTTGTATTGACATTACAATTAGTAACATTTATTCATGTTAAGTCATTCTAATGAAATAGCCGCAGTGTTTCCCACAATTAGTTAGATTCTATTTGTGGTGGTAGCTATTTATATATACATATTTCACATGTCAGTGTCTCCTCTCGAATTTCTTCAGCACTTCATATTCATGTTTTTTTCTCTGTTGGTGATGAAACGGGTAGGAAGAATGCATGCACCATTACCAACTTGTGTTCCATTTAACTTGTGTACAACAAATCTAACAGGAAACAGACCTCATCTCACTGTACAGCAAAGGAAAATGTGCCATGACAAAAGGCATCTCTCTGCTCTGACTTGTACATTTTTAAACACAGTGCTCAGGCTGTGGGCTTTTCTCCCAAGAAATGCAAGATGCGCAGAGTGACTCAAAAGTGGGGATGCTCAGGGTGTAGGCTGAACCTTATACCACATACCAGCCTAATTATATTTAATGTAATTGATAAAGCTATGCACCATATTAAGTAGTGCTGCTCGATTATGGAAAGAATGTTGGTCAATATTTAAATCCCATTAATTTACCATGATTGATTTAACTTTGTGAATTCCCCTATCAGAACACAAGACAGAATAAGAGTTTACTTGCAAGATGTAATGTGCAAAATAATCATTTTTCTCGATTACATTGTTGCTCTGATTGCTTGCAGCCAAAAGCGAAATTGCGATCAGAATTCAATAAATTGCACAGCCCAAATCATAACTGAAAAAGGGAACTGGAAAGAATACCTAGTTACATTTTATAATCAAAATTACAATAGTATAGCTTTGGAGCCATACAAGTTCATATGCAAAGGCAATTCCACAAGATTTAGCAAATAATACAGATGATATATAACATATAAGAATCCTCAAGGATCATGAATACATTTAGAATTTTCATACATGGACCTTAAACTAGGGTTTTGAAGGTGCCTGTGTTCGAGCAAGGACATGGTCTATTTTAAATGCACTGAAATAGGGTTTTGCTGTCTTTGCTGTTCATCCTGTCAGTCAGAGCTTAAACTCCCTGCACGGCTCAGATAGGGAGGTATGACTCTTTAGACCTCTGCCACATCTGCTAAGTGAAGGTTCAGTAGCATTGCAGTAAAGCCAGCTTGGTGGCTAACTTAGTTGGTTTTTCTCGACATCTCTCAACATGTCTGATCTCAGCAAGTACAACCTTTAACGACGTGCAGAGATGCTCGTCTTCAGAGGCACGTCTGTGATCCTGCACTGGGAACAAGGGACCAGAGTGCCCGCAAAACTTAATTATTCACAGCAGGGAGGCTTTTGTCTGGCACTGAGGATAGACACACAATAACTAATCAGTAGGTGCCAGTCTACATAGGGCCTAAGGGATTCAGCATCCTGGAATTTGATTTCTGCTTCAGGCTCCTTCTGTGGAAAATGTAACCTTCTGGGAAGGGCTTAATGGGGTTTTTGCTTTTGGGAGGAATCCATCACGGAAACATGACATTTACTTCACGTTTACACTAAAAGGTATTCACAAACAAAGCAGTTTACCTCTCTTCATGTGCTCACAGCAGACCTGATGATTACACAACACGGTGTGACACGAGGAAATAGCACAATACATAGTTCAAACACTAAACTGCATTATGTACTGTGTAGCTATTTAGCCTTTGATACAGTGTCAGCATTTTCCCAGCAATACAGGCGGACTCCACATAAAAACAGTATCATATAGATGTGAGAAATCTGCCTCGACTGCATCCTCTGTCGCAGATCTGGGTTTGTGTATCTATATGCTGCTTTGCTGTATTCTGCCTGGCTTGGTTTGTTGGTATTGTTGATGATGAGGTAGGCAAGGAGTCATGTACATTATGCTGTATAACTTTCTGAATACAAATACAATTGACATAAAAATAAGCTGTAGAGAATACATTTGAAAGTAAAATATTGTCTTTTAATACAATGGTTTCACCCAATGAAATGAATGAATGAACATCTTGAAGCTGTCACATTAGATTACGGACTAAAGGAATTAAGCATGGATTGAGATTAAACCACATTACAGATGAACACAGCTTTATTATGCTGATGGTCAATGCGAACATGAGGGCTTATCAAAGGCACCTAAAAAAAGTTTTGTTCTTTTTCAAATATTTGCATATTGTCAGCTCAGAGATGTGAAATCCTGAGTTTAACTGTAACTGTAACTTCTCTCATGTCACTTTTACTTTGGGTTTGTGAGGAAGACATTCAGTATGACAAGTTATGCCTCAGAATACAAATTCCTCCATTAAAGCAGTTCTGATGTCGGCAGAGACACTGGTACAAAATGTTTTAGCCCAATGTGCTGCATCAGCTGCAGTCATTCTGAGTTCAAATAGACATATCTGGTATCTATGACTTCATCTGTGTGGGAGAAATACAAGGACCAAAAGGGAGACACTTTATGGAATTGTATTTTGACATTACAGTACTTAATTGTCTTGGTTATATCTAACACCATTGAGAATGACTTTACAGACAATTCTGTTAATCAAAGTCTATTTAGCAACTTTTACATGAATGTGTCACAGAAGTCGGCCCTGACAGAAGGACAACATGATTGGTATCCTTAACTGTTCATTGGATTAAACTACCAGACGATACAAACTGAACAACATGCTTGATGCACTTAATCCTCTGTGAATACTTGCATCTTGATATGCTTGCTTCACAATTAACTAATTGCTACAAATGCTTTGGCATTTGTCATCTGCTCTACCCTGATACTGTAAATGCTGCCTGACACTTCACCAACATGTCACAGCAGCAGTAGAGCTAATTGTAGAGCATTTTTTTGGTTACTTCTAGAGATATATGTTAAAGACACAGAATGAAACATGTTAAAGAGGATCAATACCAACCTAATGTTATATTTAGTTTGGTTAGTATTCTCATAATGCAACATGTGAGGTTTAGGCCAGAGCAGGCCATTACATCAGTGACCACTTTAAAACAGATTGGCGTTCAATAAGAAAATAACAAGTGGAAATTTGACATTGTATTTAATGTAGGTCAAATTCCCCATTTTGATTCAAATGAAGTCAGATAGCATGTAGCTGAGTGATTAAGCGTTGTACTATGATAGCATGTAAAAGCATTAAAGCAGCCATATTATGCTCATTTTTCAGGTTCATAATTGTATTTTAAGGTTGTACCAGAATAGGTTTACATGGTTTAATTTTAAAAAAAACACCATATTTTTGTTGTACTGCACCGCTCTCTCTCACTGCTACAGATCCTCTTTTCAGCTGGTCTCTGTTTTAGCTACAGAGTGAGACCTCTTTTCTTCTTCTTCTTCTGTACTATCTTTGATTGCACTCGCACATGCGCAGTAGCTCAGATGTAGATCATGTCAGCTAGCTAGCTCCATAGACAGTAAAAGAAAGGCTGTTTCTACAACTTCGGTCAGTTACAAGGCAGGATTAGCTGGGAGACTTCTAAATGAGGGCGCACATGTAAGTAGTTCTTTTGTAGATTATGGTGAACTTGTGTGTGTTGTAGCAGTGCTTTGCTATTGAGAACGAGGTAGCATGCTAGCGTCAGCATGCTAGCATTAGCATTAGCGTTAGCATGCTAACGCTAACACTATAAGCTAATGGTTGCGGTTAGCCTGTTCGTTTCGGCTTGTGACGTCACAAGCCGTGCCGATTTTGAACGGCTCACCCAGAGACTGAAGGCAGGACACATTCACAAACCGTATCTCACTCTAAACAGCATGGATGGATTTTTTTCAAAGTTTGTATGTGTGTGGAAGCACCAGAGACACAACATAACACCCCAAATCCCAGAAAAAGTGATTTTTTCATAATATGGGCACTTTAACTCACTAATAAAGCTATTTAGACTTTACACATGACATATTCCATTAAGTTTGTGCTTGACCTCACGCCCACTGCATGCACTTTTATTTCTGTTGTGAAAACCCAGTGAGATGCTCAGGTCAGGACAATATTGTTACAAATTGAGACATGAAGAAGAAGAAGAAGAGACATGAAGAAGAAGAAGAAGAAGAAGAAGAAGAAGAAGAAGAAGAAGAAGAAGAAAGGTGGTTAGTTTAATTTTAAAGTGTTCCTTGACAAGTATTTGGACAAGATAAGAGTATACAAACCAGAGTTAAGACACCATGGAAGTAATGCTAATCAGATTTGATTGCCTTTTTGTTTGAATAAAAAAGATAAAAAACTTATTAAACATACACTCACGTGTGTTAAATGAGAGATAACATATGTTGCATTTGTCACTATGACCCTATGAGAATCCTGGCTTCAGGGCACAAATACCCATTAAAGAATATGGCATTATCGGAGATCAAGGATAAGTACATAATTAATGCCATTAGAAAGGTGAACATATTTAAAGTTTTCTCTTTTCATATAGTTTGACAGCTGTCTATTCCACCTCTGTAGGAGTGAATTTTTTTTTTTTTTTTACAAATTACTACGTTGTGTATATTACAATTTTAATATTTAAATAGTCATAACATGTGTACTTCACCACATACAGCACAATATGTTCATCATGACTTTACTACAATATATTCCATTTGCGTTTGCTGTACTTCTGAACTGCTACCCCTTGGTCTGTCTCATCTTCCTTTGACTTTCTTAGTTGTCTATTACCTGCCTCTCTGTCCCACTTTCGTCATGGATTTCAGAATCAGTTTGAATCAATTGAACAAGGCTTCAGGCAATGAAAAGAACAAATCAGCCTTGTCAGAGGATTTCTCTCACTTTCAATTTCCTCCCTTATGTTACAAGCAGTGCATCATCTATTTAAAGCCAGCTATGTTATGTTTCTTTTCCAGAAAACACAAACATCATTCCCTTTTCAAAAAAGTAATATCTGAACTCTCTGCAAAGGCTTCTAGTGATTAACAATTCAAAAGCCACAGTGGCAATTAATTGACAATAATGAAATCAATTATAAAAGAAGACTTTGTTTTTCTTCCACAGATGAATGCTGATCTATAGTTTAACTGAACTATAACCCAAACTTTTTGATCAATAACCTAAACAAGGAAAGCAAACTTCATTCAAATTATATGAAATAACAAGACTTAAGAGTCTGCAGCCTGTCAGCGGCTCTTTAAGGCTGCAATACTTATTGTAAAGAAAACTAAACTATTAAATAGATCTCTGCACTAAAATCTGTGCCAATCCATGTTATAGATGTAGAAACATTTCACAAGAAAACTTCTGGAGTTATTTGAGGAATAGACTTGGACAGAGATGACCATCCCGATCTCACAGAAATTTGTAAAATTATCACAACCTCTTCAATCCTATTGATGGCCTTCAGAGCCGGGGACGCAGCTGGCCTGAGAACTGCGAGGGCCGACCTGTCCCATGGCATCAGGGAAGCCAAAATCAGCTACACCAAAAAAAAATAACCGGACATTTTAAAGACAGCAGAGACGCACAGAGCCTGTGGCGTGGTCTCTAGACCATCACGGATGACAAACCCTCGTCACGTACCTGTGACCCTCGTCGCATACCTGTGACAGCAACACCTCTCTGCTGAACAACCTCAACATCTTATTTGCCAGGTTTGAAATACACAACAACATGCCTCCACAGAAGACCAAGCTCTGTGCCTGACTGCAGCCAGCGTGAAGAAAAACCTCTCCAAGATCAACACCCGCAAGGCTGCAGGTCCAGACAACAACAGTGGTTGTGTGCTGAAAGACAAAGTGCAGAGGAGCATCTTCAACGCTTCTCTGAGTCAGGCTGTTGTTCCGTCGTGCTTCAAAGCCACCACCGTCATACCTGTTCCAAAGAAGCCCCTCTCCATCCACTTTCAATGACTATCCTGTTGCACTGACCCCCATCACCTTGAAATGCTTTGAAAGGCTAGTCATGGCTCACATAAAATTCCCCCCACCTTGGACCCTTTGGATTCCGGGGTAACGGATCCACCGAGGATGCAATCTGTTTTGCTCTTCACCCAGCACTCACCCACCTGGATACCAAAAACTCATACGTCAGAATGCTGTTCATAGACTTTAGTGCATTCAACAACATCATCCCTCAGCAGCTGATCTGCAAACTGGACTAGCTGGGGCCCAGCACTTCACTATGTAATTGGCTGCAGGACTTTCTCAGTGAGAGGCCTCAGTCAGTATGGGTCAGCAGCAACACATCAAGAACCACCATTCTGAGCACGGAGGCCCACCAAGGTTGTGTGATCAGCCCCCTACTCTTAATGCTGCTGGCTCCGTCCTTCAGCAGCAACCAACGACAACATACATACGACATAACCGTGGTGGATCTCATCTTCAGCGATTATTAGACCTACGACAGGAAGGATGTCAGCCAACTGGCCACGTGGTACAGGGATAACAACCTCTTCCTGAATGTCGACAAGACCAAGGAAGTGGTTATTGATTTCCAAAGAGATCACACCACTACACCCCCACTGACCATTGACGGTGCTGCTGTGGAGAAATTGAGCAGCACCAAATTCCTGGGGGTGCACATCAGTGAGGACCTCTCCTGGACCCTGAGTCCCTGCCGCGCCTATACTTCCTCTGCAAACTGCAGAGAGGGAGACCCCATCCCCACCCATCATGTGTTCCTTCTACAGGGGCACCATTGAGAGCATCCTCTCTCCCCTCCCCTCCCCCTTGATCCATCCCTCCCTACGCAGACTTTGAGACAGGGCTGTGTTGAACCAGGGAATCTGTGTGTCCACCACGACAACAAAGGATCCTAATTTACTTTTCAACTGCATTGTTTTTGTTTTGGTGGCACGGAATTTTCAACACATTAAGTACCAACTCTCTTCTGCGGGCCAGACTAAAAGCGTTTAGTCTGGCCCGCAGAATAATCATGAATTCAGAAAATGTGAAGAGGAAAAAATGCGTTCTGTTATTTAGCATTTCAAGCATTTACAGCAGGTAACATTACACAGGTAGAGCACAAACCCAGCCCCTGTATTTGCATCTCTATTCACATGCCTGGATTCTGTACAGCGATGCCTGCGCTCCACACAGACAGCTGAGCCGAGAAGTGTGTGCTTTAAAACACGCAGTACCTGACTGGGAACAATACAAAGAGGATAACCAATGGCCTCTGGGGCAGATGAACTCACGCTAGTCTCGTTACTGTAAGTAGGCTACAATAAAACCTTTGTGAGTAAAAAGTCAATACTTATCAATGCACTCACCTGTATAGACAGGCATAAACATGTAGAAAGCGATATTTCAATCTGCTCTGTCTGCTCGTCCACTCTTGTCCACCGCGCTGTGCGAACACAGCTCTACTCTGCAAATAGCGAATTTTTACAAACAAGCTAAAACAAAAGCTGTCTGTTTGTAGTCTAACTGTTTATCTTAGTTTGCTGGGAATCTTGAAATTTGGACAAATTCTTATGAATTTAACTGCTGGCTGAACGAGCCATCCTCTCCGCTGGAGCGGTAAACCTATGGATGTATTATAAGACCAAAACAGATGCATGTGGCTACTTAATATGCACGTGAATGACGCGATCGTTATGTTTGCGTTCTTCATTGTTGATGATGATGTTGTATTATTTTGCAACAGCATCGTTTCATTGCAAATGGGGCATACATGACGAATGCATAGCCTGCTTATCAGTCCATTCATCATTCACCATACCATTTCTTTCTGCAAGCATTTTCCACCAATCAGGACGCTGCATACTACAACCATGTTTCCCTAATCACAGACTTTAACCATCACTCCTCAGTGACCTGCTCCCTAGTCTGAGATCATTTTCTAGTTAAAGAGCTAGTTATCATTATGGAGTTTCCATGTTTTTTAGGAGTTTGCTCACACTAATACATGTAAAAAAAATTAAATATAGCATTAATTCAGTAAGAAAGTGAAAATTTCAAACAAGAATAGGCGTATTAGGTATAAATTAATTTTATTTTCTTTATTTGTAAGTCCGACCCCCGGAGTGTCTGCTTAGAAACATTCTGGCCCTTGGAAAAATGTAGTTGATGACCCCTGGTCTACAGCAATGCTAGCGGCTCTTTGAGTAGCTTTGAGCTAAATGCTAACATCATTAAGCTAATTGCAAACTGAAGTTAGAATTGTACTACTTTCCCCTGGTTTGTTTGGTCAATCGTTCAACAAGCTATGGAGCAGGACAAGATGTGTGTTCCTGTTTGTAAGTTAGACAAGAAGAAGACTTTTGTAGGAAAGCTGATGTGGGTTGTTATTCAAAGTGAAAACTTTGACACTTTGAAACATTTGAAAAATCAGGAGATCCCCAAAGTCATTAGGATACATCCTCTGGGGACCATGAATGTGTCTGCAAAAGTCTAGTGTGGACAAAAGCGGTTGACCGACTCACCAATCCATAGA
Source organism: Sander lucioperca (assembly GCF_008315115.2). Taxonomy (NCBI): domain Eukaryota; kingdom Metazoa; phylum Chordata; class Actinopteri; order Perciformes; family Percidae; genus Sander; species Sander lucioperca. The sequence goes on along the minus strand of NC_050186.1, from coordinate 31,631,533 downwards.
CAGACATTGCCATTACTAAAGCCATGCAGCTAGCATCGCTAAAAATTGTGTTCACACTCAAATCTCCACCCCACTACTACTTATCCATGAAAATATGGCAAATATGTTGTTAAAACATATCCAAATAATAGGTTAAATACTATCTTGTGTATTATAGAAAGACACTGCCCTGCCAGGCCCTGGTAACCAGAGGCTGTTATTACTGTTTTTTGCTGGTTTAGTTGAGATGTAGCCTATTTAACAAGATCGTAATAGAACTCTCATGCACTTATCCCCATTCCTTTAAAACAAAAAAACAAAAGTCTTGAGTTTGTCACCTGTAATCAATTACACCTTACATTACTGAAGTTACTTCTTGATCCTCATTGTCTGCTGCCTTCAGTATTACAAACCACCATACAATATGCTCTGTGGCATTGGTAATGACCTGTGGATTCCTGGCTCTAGATCCTTGAGCGTAGTCTATTAGTAGGTATTCTGGAGGTGTCTTTCAACTCACGTACCTTCTAGAGACCAATTATTGCTTCACCAAAAATTATCGGCTGCTAATCATATTTTACACAATCAGCATCAGTGAAACCTTGACTTGCTCTCTGTGTATGACATATATCAGTACAGCACATACTATAGCTTCTCTAGTAGTTGCTATATGACCAACAGTCTCCAGCAGTTGCTATACGGCCCACAGTCTATCTTTTTATGCTTTCCTCTCACACAGCCAAGTTGAGGCCTAACTTAATTCCCCAGTTGGAAGTCGCCACGCAGTCTCAGCCCCAGCTTCGACGTAGCTACAAGACAAGATCACATCATGATACACTGATGACTGCAATAATGAAACACTATACCCATGAGAGGTTCACTAGCTCTCAAATTGTCTCTATTATGGTTGCCAATTCCCGCTGATTCCCCAAACACATCCTGCCACTCTCCTCTACAAAATGTCTTCACAGCTTCTGTCCATATGATGACTGAAAAAAAAACATAAGCGACTAAACATACTTGGATGTCATCTTACTTAAAGGTGCCGTATGGAGTTTTCTTGTAAACAAGCATTCAAAGTTTTTCCCAGAATTCATGGCCTAACAAATGGGGTGAGTGCATTTCCTTGTAGGTTAACACACTAGCAAAGCCAAGGTTTTCAATATATATATATATATATATATATGTTTTTATATTGTTTGTTTTTATATTATTGTTTGTGTCCATTAATGTCGGTAGATGCTAGATCACACCCGATACATGTGTCAAACGTCAATGCGAGAATACTGCGCAGGCCTCAACCCTTGGGCTTCAACACCAGTCAAAAAGCGTTACTCCAGTGTTTGTATTTTACATTCACTCTTGGTTGCCGATGTTAATAATTCCTCCCCAATTTCGGATCACATTCCTGTTGGAACATGTTTGATTGTGTAGTGTTTGGTTATTGGTGACTTTGAAAACCTGTAATTTTAGTTGTTGATGTTGATAATTTCTCCCCAATTTCTGATCACATTGCTTCTGGAACATGTCAAAACACAGTTGTGTTTTGGGGTTAGAAGCCTCTATTGGTGATTTATCATTGTAAAATATGCCACTATACTCAGTTACAGTCAGTCTTCTGCTCCAATGACGGACAAAAAGCTCAAGTGTTGACACCAGCGCAGTATGCTCGTGTGTTGACGTTGACATGTGTATTGGGTGTGATCTAGTAGCTACCATTTATGCCAGCTGGCAGTATTTTTCTATGGTGTTTGCCAGCAAATTGCTGTTGTTGCCACATTACCTTTAACAACTGTTTTGTGTTTTGAAAGTTCATTTTGACCTTGGTAACGAAAGTTTTCTTTTTTTTAGTTTTGCTTTGCTTTTCCATCTGAGTAGTGAGGAAGATTTGAACACTATCTATCATGTTCAGTTGCTATACGACTTGGTCTTAAGAGTTCCAGATAATTTCTAGGAAAAAGAAGAAGCAAAAGAGGAAAAGAGCAAACAATACAACCGCCAGCAGCACTCAGCAGGGTGCAAATAACTAATCAAACTAAAGTAAAACATATTAGTTATGTAAATCCACACATGCAGCATCCAAAATGTTGACTAAAATTAGATGAATGGGCCCGGAGGAGTATGCAAGTGAGCTTTTTTTTTTAACCATACCTAATGTTGGACAGCAAGAACAAGTTTAAGTCTAATACTCACTTGACACACACAATCATGCAAAGTTGCACTTTCATGTGTTAAAAAGAAAAAGCCCAAATGAGAATGTTTCTGTTGTACCCACTTTCGGCAATGAAAAGGCTGCGTGTTTGTATTGAAAGTATGTTATTGCCCAGAAATATATTAACATTATTTCAACATTATTGTGCCAGTATTTCCACTAAACTCATTGAAAATAATGACTTATTTTCTAAAGACTATTTTCTACAGCCTTATAGACTGTTCTCTATCGGGGTCTACATGTGCAGCATGTCCAATCAGAGGAACATCAAAAACAGCATTCATGTAAGTATTGATACACTGCATTTCATATATCCAACAGACATAATATTGGATGGTTTCGGGATTTCAATACACCCTCTGGATATACTTAACAAGTTAGTTCCATGAAGACCGCTTCTCTCTCCCAGAGATGTGTTTAGTTTGTATCTTGAAGCCAATTACAACACAGATTGCTGGTCAAATTTGATTAAAAAAATCCTTCCCTGAAAAAAGGAAATCAGACTTTCCACCCTCAGGCACATTCCTCAGATTTTCTCTAACTTATTAAACACAGCTATGGGAATGTTTAACTTTAGAACTGTTTTTGGACATGCAGAGGTTTGGAGAGCAGTAGTTTTTTTTATGACCAGCAGATTTGCGCATGTATAAATCACCAAGTTCTTTGGTGTAGGAGATACTGCGTCTGTGTAGATACTTATTAGCAATGAGAATCATGTACGTGTGTATGCTTAATTATAACCAGTTATTGCCTGCATGCAGTTGTGTGTCTTGTGTGTTTGTTGGGGAGAGAGGGTGAGCACTGTGGTATTATAATTGTCGCATTCAATTAACTTTGAGAAGAGTGGTCAATCCCCTATGGCAGTCGGTGCTGTTTCTATTAGACCAGGGGGGGTTAAGGCAAAGCTCCACTGGGGATTAGACACAAGCTGAAAAGGAATAAAGGAGACTTTGCCTACAATAAGTCTGGGATGTTGGCTGCTGCTTGTCTGAATCCTAAGTGTATTGGGTCCTTATGTGTTGAGCTATGAATGAGCTTGCTGAGTGACTACACGGTTGGGATTTGGCAGGATTTCACAGTATTGATTAGATTTTGATTGTAAGTTTTGCAATTCAATCAGATATTGATTCGGACCCCGTATTGATGCTATGGCAGTACGGTTATACAGTACGTGGGAGTATTTTAGACTTGTGACAATGTACTGTATCTGAATATTCTATTACAATGCACAACTAAGACCAAGAAAGTGAATCACATCACTCCAGTTCTGATGTTTTTACACTGGCTTTCTGTATCTTAAAGAATTGATTTAAAAATACTACTGTTGGTTTACAAAGCACTGAATGGTTTAGGGCCAAAATACATGTTTGATCTGCTGCTACATTATGAACCATCCAGACATCTCAGGTCGTCTAGGACAGGTCTGCTTTCAGAACTAAACATGGAGAAGCAGTGTTGAGTTTCTATGCAACACATATCTGGAACAAACTCCCAGAAAACTGCAGCTGCAATTTCACTTCTTTCAAATCAAGGCTGAATACTTTTCTTTTTGATGGTGCCTTTTTTTAAAGTCATTTTTACTTTCACTGTGACTTTTTATTCTTGTATTTTATACCTGTCTTATTCTATTTTAGCTGTTTTTATATTCTCTTTAACAAATGTTTTCAATTGCTTTTAACTACTCTTTAATGTTTTATGTGAAGCACTTTGAATTGCCTTGTTGCTGAAATGTGCTATCCAAATAAAGATGCCTTGCCTGGCAACACTAAATTACAGTGCAGTGAGAAAGTAGTAAGCTTGTGACGTCTTTTTTATTGTTATGGCACATTGTATTTGAAACGAAAAATGTGCTGACTCAGAATTTTTACCTCCATATTGGGTAAACAATGTGGGAGTCATCACACTAAGAATGCATAGTTCCCAATTTGAAGACAATGGAAATTGATCCTAAACATACAAAGTAAACAATGATTTGTTGATGGCCACACAGTGGAGTATTGTTGATCTAGAGGCTACACCCCCCAGGCTTTTTGTGTTCCACTTTATCTCTGACATTTCATAGCCTAAACAAATTATATATTATTGAAAATAACATTGACAGATAAATCAATAATGAAGATAACAAGCCATCACAGCCCTTCTTCAATCAAACCTAGCATGCATTGTATGTGTTATTTATTTCTAAAATAAATAAAGTTTCTAAAGACCAGACTGAAGGCAAAATGCCCCCAAAATGTGCAACAAGTGAAGATGGCTGCAGTACAGGGCAGAACATAAAGGATTTACAACCACATACTGTTTTAAATGAGATTACTTTAAGTTTATATAATACGATAATCCTGGTAATATTCTATATGTTTCTACATTTTGCAAACAAATCCCCCTACTAGTATATCCTGCCTTGCCAAAGCCTGTTATATCTATTTATGTTCTGTGCCATAGACAACCATTGTCAAAAACTTTTAAAAACATAAACGTGAGCTACAATGTTACATTTGATGGCATTGTCCTTCATTACAATGAACTGGACCTGAAACGATATATTTGTGACCTATTTTTAAAGATGTACTTCTTCAGTAATGGGCTTGGCGCTGAGTGAACAAAAGCTTATTAAAATATTGTTAGTTTTGGTCTTTCCATGGGATTTGTTGGCCATAACAAAAACATAGAATATCCTTTATCTTGTCTAATTACTTTCTGTGACCTATAATTGGAGGGCTGTGTACTGTAATGTAATGTACGTAAACAGACTCAGATTGAAGCTAAAATTCAGAACTTAGACGTTAAAAACTTTATTCATACACCAAATACAGACATTACATACATATTTCAATTACTCTATATTATACATATACACGATATGCGTAAAGAGACCATGGGCTCTCTGGAGAAGTGTTAAGAGCTGCATGACATTCATACCAGATGGCATGCCATTACTATTTCACAATACAACAGAAATAAGATGATCCCGAGAGGCCTACACATTCAGAAAGCACCTTCTGGTGTGGACTGTGAGAGCTTCATGAGGGTTTGGAAGAGAATACTCAATGGGCGTTCCTTCGCCCTTACCATACAATATGTGATTAAAGATGAGTGCATGCTACAAGAGAATTGGAAGGTAAGAGACCCTTGATTAACAGATCTTGAGATAATCCAAATATCCAGAGACACAGGGATCATAAAGATTAGTTATTTTCAAAGACATACTGTATGTTTTTGTTTTTTTTTACTTTTTATGAAAGAGATTTCCACAGTGGTGTGAACTAGAATCAGATTTAAGGCCTTCTCACACCGGAAAGTCCAAACCAAGGTCTGGACCAAGGTTCATGTTTTTGTTAGATTTGATCCGGTTAGTTTTGGTTCCATGCAGTTATGCAAGCGCACTAAAGAACTATACATGACAACTACGTCCTGTCATCATCACATATGTGAGCCACGTCTCAAGATACTAATCCCGGTAATTGATTGGTTTGTAGACGGGCTTCCCAGTCCTCTTGTATTCTCTCTCTGGTGTCTGAATTGTTTCTGACTGCTGCTCTTCCTGTGCTACTGCTGCTCTTCTTCATGTGAACATGAGCTACTCTCTCTCAAAGCCAGAAACGAGAAGTCAGTCTCACACTTGTCATGTCATCAAGTATAAAGTCTGGAGCTGCTCGGTAGATGATAAATGGGAGATGGATTTTGTGGTCTTCTTTTTTTATACCCAAATGAGCTTTATTGTATTGTGCTGTTCTCAGTTCTGAAACTGAAAACGTCCCCATATACTAAGAACATTCTCCTCGGTGCTCTCAGTGTCATCTACAACATCTTTCCCAGTTCATTGTCTATGGAGCAGTTCCAGACTTTATACTTGATATCACAACTTTGAGTTTAAGCCCTCTAGTTTTTGGATTTGGGACAGTGTTGCACATGTTTACTACTGTTTTTGTACTGTCTTAGACCATAGGAATAAGATGTATACATTTTGAATATGGGCGTAATTCCACTTGGAAGACACCAAAATTCATTCAAATTCAAGAAAGCTTGCGTATGACAAAGTTTTTGTAAATTTACACATACTGTGTGTTACAACACAATCACACAGTTGCTCAAATCTTTTGGTTGGGATTTATGAGACGTGCCTATTTTAAAATATACCCGTCTTGGAGTGATATTGGCTTAAATCTCTGGCCCTCAATTTGATTTAAATTATGTGGTGCTTGAGGTGGGGCTTTATTTTTTAAACTTGACTCAGTGTTCTGCAGTGTGCTGCTTTTCCTGTCTGCTCGAATCCTAACATTTTTAGAGGGATGCATTTTAATTTGTCGCACATCTGCCGGATTTTAAGATTTTTAAACGAGGACATGTTCAACTGTTCAGAAATATCAAATGCCAAGGAAGTAATTACATCATTACGTGGTGACTGAATATCAGCCCGTACAGCACATTGTAACTTCACGTGCTGCAACAGCACAGCCTTCCATGCACCTCTGTATTACATGGAATAACTCCAATTCTGTTCCTTGGGGGCTGCTGAATTAAGCTGCACAGATTGTAAAAAAATCTATTCTCTCGCAGGGAGGTTCCATATTTACTGTGATGTTTTCAGATGAGAGGATGGAAAAAAACAGAGTACCAGGTCTGAATTTAAAGACCCACACTTTGTTCAGCACTGTAACACGTCTACCTGCTGCAGGGAACCAAAACAGAGCAAATACCTGCAAACAAGAAGATTGATGTTACGGATTGATGAGGCTTGGACCCAATTGCAGAGTTTGATATTTATTAATGAAGAAAAAAACTAAAAACAAAGAGAATTTCTGAGTAAAACTTACAAACAGGTAGTCAGGAAGGAAGCAAGAAAGCCAGGAACAAGCAGGCACACACAGTACACCACTCGACAAAACATGAAAAACAGACAAGTATCTGACAAAAACAGCACAAACACAGAACAGTACCTGACACCACAGAACAATGATTCAACAACAGACAAAGACAGCACACAGACTAAATACACAGGGTAACGAGGTAACCAGGGACAGGTGACACAAGGGAAAGGAACAGGTGAGACACATTAGGGCTGGGCAGAACAATCAAAAAAGGCGGGAAAACACAAGGCAGGAAGTAAAACCAGACATGACCAGGGAGAAAAGACAGACTTCAAAATAAAACAAGAAACAGAACATACACAACCATGACAATTGATTTATTCTACGTGTCCGGAGGTCAAAACTCTTTACGGTTTTTCATGGAGGAAAAGTCTTCTGCTTGCGGCCCAAAAGACGGGCTTAAGTAAACATTAAATCTCAACTGGCGGTTTGATCTCTAAATGGCCTGAACACCACACAGCAACTAAATATGTAAAATGTTTGCCTCCAGGCTTTGCTGAAAACACGTTGCTGGGGAGACGGATGTGTGAATGGTCTTGTGATCCTCTTAACTCCTAACACAATTTTATTTAGCTTTTTTTTCTGTTTTAAGCTCATGAGATCTGTATTTGAGCTTACCTTTATTTAAAGTCTGTGAAACATTTTCACTCATAAATCTTTTTTCCACATAGCTGCTTATTTGAAGAATGATAACACGTGAACTAACTAAAGCAATTCAAGGTTTTGATCCGCCAGCTTTACTTGATTCTCAGTCACAAAAGACTGACATTATCACTACAGACGAACAGCAAGGCTCCTAAATCATGTTTTCATAATGAATAGATTATAGAGGACACGGGAATCAACCTTGTTTTTATTATATTCCTGAGGCTATCACAGCAAGAGTCTATTGTTGGAACATAAAATGGAGTGAAAGAACACAACACTGTCAGGTTTGTAAAAAAGAGAGAGAGAGAGTGTGCTGGAAATGACAGTTCAATCAAATTGTGGGTAATAGTTCATTTTATCTGTGTTCACGTTCCTAGGGCGCTATCATGACCAGACACCTGCAACCCAGAGAAAATGCAAGCACAGTAAGGGGGCATCCAACTTCAAACAGGGCGAGGATTTGAGTCAAAGATTTCAATCAGCCCTGGCATTATCCCAGCCTGCAGGCATGGATCTGTGGCACTGTTCTGTCTATCTATGGACAGACTTGGGTCTCTGCAAAACAAGCTAGATAGTTCTTTGTTCTGTCTGTAAGAGTTACTGTCAAGAATATATTTCTTTGACTTAATTTCAGTCAGGACATTCACATCAAAGTTTTCTATTGCAGAAAAATGCATTTTAGCTTGGTGGTGCCATTCTGCTCATGTGATGCTCTGGAACACATCTGAGCAAGATTGACACAAACTGTGCCTGAGCAGCATACAAACTCCCCCTACAGAGCCTGAGATACATGACATTTAAAGAACTTGTGCTAAAGATTCAAAATCCCCATGCGACTAAATGCTAATACAGGAGAAGATGGGGTGGCGGGAGTTTTTTGTCTGAAAGCAGGCAGCAATGTAGCAGTGATAATGTAGAGCTTAGTGTTGGTGTATGCAGACTGAATGAGTGCCAAATGTTTATAGGAACACTGCATCGTCATTTTAGTTATTACATGCTTTATTTAAGCCTTTGAACTCTGCAATAGAAACGGTCCGCAAGTGCCTACATTGGTATGTTTGCTTATTGTGATGTCATTTCTTGGAGTATCTTCAAATGCTTCATATCCCTAAAATCCTACCCTAAAAACCTAACCTAAAAGGTTATGCAAGTCAATAAACCATGACAATTAGTTATTTTTATAAATAAAAGTATTATAATTGTGTCATAAATGAAAAAAAAAGTTAGTTATCAGCCCACTTTGGACCAGACGTCACGTAACATGATGGTGATATCGCTAGTGTACAACTGGTACGAATGAAGAATGAATGCTCTAGCTGTTATAGTTTTTATTTTAGTCTGATTTAAACAGGATCATGTAAACACTGATCTTCCACGGACCTCCGTTCTCTAAGGGTTAAAGCTGCATTTTATCTTTTTTGACGAGGGGACTTTAGGGGGGCAGAAGAACTCCACAACTACCTGATCTGCACACAGCCCAACATATTTTCACCCGAAAAAGTTGTTTGCACACTGAACGGGCCTACCGTGCCCAGGCCCAGGGGCCTCCCTGGCCTTCACCTGCAATATGTCAAAATGCAATCCAACATGAAAGGATAGTAACGATGGTAAAGTTCTTAACAGCTCAACACATTTTTTTCAAGAAATGATTTTAAACAGACTCTGCGTGTCTGATATTACCATAGCTATGGGATATTGTGTGATGATTATTGGAAAGCACAGAAATGTATAACTTTCTAATGGTGATTTTCTGCATACTGTACATTCCCCTATGAGAAACAATGTCTGTGGTTATTCTCCAAAAACAAAAAAAATTACAGATGGCAACTTATTTTTCTTTCTGCAAGAATACACAGAGGTAGAGTGCGTGAGGCAAGATCTCATTTTGTCAAATTATTAATATTTGCTTTCATCAACACATCTCTAAGCACCAATATTGTTCTTTCACTTTATTACTGTAGATGCCAAATTACCCATTTGTTCATTATTTCTGGTTTCAAAGGTTAATGTATAGCTTTGATTTAAATAGTTTTATGTCATTTCCATTAGGAAATTAATTATTTTAAATTTGAGGGGATTTTTTTTTCTTCATTATTCATCATTTGTAGTAACACTGTATATGCTTGACGGAACTGTTGCATTTTTCTATGAAGTTTAAATGTTCTTGTTTGGATTGGACACCAAGTCGGAGTTTGGTCAGGGTTTAACTCGAGGGGATTATGTGCAATGATGTGCTAAAACTCTCTAGCTTCACCTGGCATTACCTGGGTCCCTGCTGGGTCAGATTTCGCTCCAGCTTGAGAGGGAGTAATCTAAACAGGGCTGATGGACTCGGTAGAAGGAAAAAATAAGAGAATTGGGGCATAATATTCTGAAATCGAAAGGCAAATTGGAAAACCTCAACCACACAAATGTACATTTGTGGTGTTGGTTAGTTTACACTCATGTGTGTAGTCCCATGTGTGCTAATTCAGTAGGGAATATTCTGCGATATGTGTTTAGCAAGCCTCTGAGTGCTGGCTGGAGCATCCTGATAAGGACTGAACGGTGCAGTGCACTGGGCTGCAGTGTGTAGTGTATTGTGTAGTTAGTGGTTTGGTATTGGTGTTCTCCCCTGCCTCACCTGTCACAGTGTTATCTGAAGGCACCCAGGGAGCTCCTTAGGGGTGGGTCTCAGTAACGACAGACAATTACTTATCAGTGGGATAGACAGCCTTTTCTTTCAACGGCTGTGTCATAGAGAAAGTTGAGTCAAAATTAGGGTTTCTTCTACAACAATAGAAATTGTTAAAATCCTGTAAAAATACCCACCAATCACTGCGTCGCGGCCCACTTGGAAAGAACCAATGAAATGCCTCGTTGCCCGGCTGGGCGTACTCTACCCCTTCCGTGTATGAGCCCGAGCTCAATGCACATCGTTACCGCAATGAGACATGATGTAAAACTGCGGTCCTTTCTCCGCTCTGCTCTGAAGCAGCAGCGCAGCGGTGCTCGTGCACATCTGTGTGTGGGTCGGGCCCCCGAGGGCAGGAGGAGTGGTAAGACGGTGCCCCTACTTCCAAATCTTGCTAACCTTTCAACATTACCTCCTAGGGCTGCATTATTATTTTTACTGATAGCCCATGCGATCAAGATATTGAAGGACATGATCATTTTTCATCATTTTTCTTCATCATTATTCTCATTGTCATTGATAAATATTACAATTAAAAAAAATTAAAGATCATAGTGTGATTTTTGGGAGGATATGTACCAAACAAAGATATTTTCTTTGGTCTGAAGGATACAATTTGTAGGCTGGGATGTATCTGCAGCACCACAATACTTCATAATAGTTTGACCCATTGTTGTCAAATATTGTGCCCCTCCTGCAATTTGGATATTGCACTGGTCCATATTGCAATTTCAATAAAATCGTGATTAATTGTGAAGCTCTATTACTAACCCTGCCTTTACACTAGCTTCAAAATCTTCAACTAAAAGCTTCTTTGTTGATTGCCTCAACTAGAATTTAATGCATTCATTTGGAATGGTAAGTTAGAACACAGGTATCCTGTTATACTGTCTGTTTACTAGACATTAATCCACAGCTGCCAACCAATCAGAAAACATAATTTTGCATATGTATATATGTTTTCCATACAGGCGCCTGGCCCTTGACAAACCTCTATGCACAATAGGGTGCGCAATGCCAAAGAGCCATCTTATGTAAGTGATAATTTATTATAGTGACAATTAATAAGTGATTCCTTTGACAAGATAAATTGAAAACAATGCATAGGCTGAATCTTTATTTTTTTTTACAGACAGTTGGGGTCTATTTGTCTTACCTGTTGACTTCAGCACTGGCTGCCTTCAAGGTAATAGTTCCAACAACTTAAAAATCAAAGTCTTAAATCCTGAAGCTTGTGTGAAACACACAACAGTATATGTGAAATGTGTATGTGCCTTACAATCTGAACAAACTGAGAAACAACAAGTCAGCTGCTGAGTCAACAAAGTTATTTTTATTTATTTATTCAAGCTGTCCAAACCTGGTCAGGACTGCATAAATAAATGTAACTTTTCAGCCAAGCATTGTCCATTAGAATGAGTAATGGTCTAAGCGAGTCCATTTTGCAATGTCTAGATACAATACCAAAATAATGATAACCAATTTTGTTCTTTGTATTTGAAATTTAACCTTAACCTCACCTTCTTGGAATTTGAAAATAAATTTTGTTTCACTGACAGTAAGCGTTTGGGTACTTACATACATTTATGCGCATTATGCAGATTTTTAAAATGTTCCTTTCTATCAAGGTACATCATGGTAATGTATTCACTCTGATGTGCTAGCCTTACATGATTTTAAGTTTGCTAAATACAGTACGTGATATCACATCTCTCACTCCATGCCAAAGTGCTTCTGGCAGAGACCTGGTGTGAAGCAAAGTTACCATGGTAACAGCTCTCAAAACAGCCATTATATAGTTATATGTGTTCATGAAGAACACTCAATTTTCCCGCATCTACTTGTTAAGCGCCAGGGGAAAAAAAACTGTATAAGTAAGTGTTACTGGCTGTAGGCTGTTGGCCTGCACCCACAGTGAACATGCTGCTAACAGTATAAGGTTCCCTGTGGGATGGCGTTACAATAGATTGTCATCAACATTTCATCGAACGCATCTAACAGAAGGGTATTTTGATTGTCCAAGTGAAATGATAAGCATGAAAGAGTGCCTTAACTCCACTTTTATTTTACAACATCATCTTGGCTCCTTTCCTGGAATGTGAGTGTGGTCTTTGTACAATGGAGCCATCGTTATCAGAGGACCCTTCTTATGGGAATACACTCTCAGACAAACTGGATGAAGCATTTAAAATGAGACATTCATTTTTACTCAGAGAAGGCAAGAGAAAGCGAGGAGAAAAAAAAAAAAAAGACATTAAGAAAATCTTGGCGTGGCACTCCACTCCCAGATTATGTATTTTCACTTGTCACATCTTTAACCCCTCGTCTACCTGTACTGTGAGATGAGAGGTGAGATAAACTTTCTATAAAAACCACATCTATAGTGCATCATGAGGGCATTCATAGAGAATTATAATTAATTTGTAATGCTTCATGGCTACACTCATAAACACACATAGTGCTTGCAGATGAACTATATCAGCAGTCATAAAACATTATAGTAGTATAGTATATGTGACTTATAATGAATTATACGTTTATGTGCCTTATGGATGCTCTTGACTAGTTATAAACTAGAGGTTGACTGATGGGGCATATATATATATATATATATATATATATATATATATGTATATATATATATACACACACACACAGAAGTCTATATATACATAAGCCTATATACCTATACTCATCCATACACAATTAACTGCAGTAAGGACTAGTCCAGCAGGCAACGCAATATAGGCTACAGTCCTGCCGTTATTTTGATGTCGTTCTGCTTATCGACCGTTCGCGGCATTAAGAAGTGTAGCAAAGGGCCAGTAAATGCAGTAAAGAAGAAGACTACCTGCTTGTGAATATACATGTAAAGCTCCTTTTAAGTGTGGCCAAACTATTGTTGTTTTTCTGTTAATATTCCAGAATTTCTGCCTTATATGTAGTGATGGCCAAATGATCGCCATCTAGTGGGCTCAGAAAACTTAAAAAATAGGTTCATGAAGCTTCACAAAGCTTCATTAAGCTTCATTTAGCCATCCCTACTTACATGCTACTCAGAGCAGAGGAGAAGAAGCACCGAGGCCTGCCAACCTTTTTGACCACATAGATTTCACAGTTCTTGGGTGAACAACTTCAGTCGATGCCTGATGATTGAAAAGGCTTTGTGAATCTCTTTAACCCCCATTCGTTGCCAGCTCTGAGCGCAGAAAATAGCAGCCAGGAGGAACATACTGACAAAATAAAACTTCTTGACAAGGGCACCCAATTCTCTTGATATCCAGATTACTTATGTGAGGAAGAAAAGGAGGGGAATTTGAGAATTAAAGGGGATATCAAATCCACTGGGATCTAAGGAGGTCCTTTTCTATCCTGCCCAGCTCTGGGTCACCTATAATGACAAAATACATTTCTTCACCTCTCCAACAGCAGCAGCAGCAGCAGCAGCAGAAGAAAACTGAATCAAAGAACTTCTGAAACTTGCCTAGCTTCACTGGCCCCTCAAACCTCTATAAGTAATGACCCAGAAAAGGAGTTTGTGACAAAGAAATCAGTGTAATGAGGTTGCTAGATAAGTTATTGAATATGTTATTCCTCCAATCATTAGCATAGTTCATCTCAACCCTAATACTTTATACTCCAAATAGCCTATACCAAGTTATGTCTTACAATAGGCACACAGGTTCATAGTGAAATTCCAGATCTTGATGGAAAAATCGAGAGAGAAAGGGGGAGCTGATTCTGCATCTATCTGTTGAAATGAGCATACCTAGCATACTGCAAATTAATTACATCCAGAGCTACATGACCATGCAAAATGAGTTAGTAAAATATAGGAATATTGCTTCAAAGAGCAACTCCAAAAATTGGTGTTAATAAAAGAGATTTGTACTCATCATCCCTACAGTGAGATATTTAAACAGAATATTCAATCCAGTCATTGTTTACAACCACAAGAAATATTTTACTTCTTCAGTGTCCTTCCTTTCAGCATAGAGATCTCTACAGTATTAGCATACCTTTGTGAAATAATTATTGTTTTTCTTCTTTTCACAGGGCACAAAAACACTTAAACTAATGATATAATATGAGCTCTTTAGAAGCAGCGCAGACATAAAACAGACAACACCCAACATCTGTGTTCTACCACTTCAGCAAAACAAAACAAGATGGAAGACTCTGGGGAAAAAAATGCTTTTTCACTGATCAACTGGTTAACTGAACAACATCAGCAGCAATAGATCTCATCTTTGATATATCTCTTCCTCTTTCATACATTCCCAGCTTACACCCACTCCTGTGCACCGTGTGTGGCACAGTGACAGAGGGGCTGCCTCCGACACTCTTCCATTTTTCACACCAGGAGGATCCCTCCGTTTAAGAGAATGCCATGGAGATGGCTGTGGGTCGATTGAAGATGCAGCGGGGCCCTTTGGGTTGAAGTGCCACGATCAATTACGGGATTATGGATCAAAGAGCCAAGCTGAATTCTGACTGTGAACTAGGAATCACAATGACAACAACAGAAATAGCACACAGTACTCTGTATTTCAATCACCCACAAATTATTGTTTGCATGTGCAGCTCAAACAGTGCAAAGACTATAGGTAGAATCTGAATGCGGAGTGTAGTGTGCAAAGATTACAGCATTTCAGACATTCTTACAAAAGATTTATTCTCATTTGGTATCTTGATGAAGCTGGTGGAGAGCGTCAGTCCAAAATCTCCTATTGGGTTGAGATATGGTGGCTGCTACAGCCCCAGCATTTGATTCGTATAATTTGGACATATATGAAAGCATTCGTTTACCCGTGCGTTCCCTGTAGGGAAGCAGATCTTTTCATTTTCTTGGTGTAAAACAGAATGTGTCCTTGTTGATAGTGGTTGAACACTGTGCCTTTAACTGCATTTTTATGCTTCACGTCTATTTTCTTCCCACTTGTATATGTAACAACATTGATGTTGCTTTGGGCATTAAGTGCTACCCAGTGGTGGAAGAAGTATTCAAATCTTTTGACTTACTTAAACGTATGTAAACATCCTGAATTCACTTAATGCCGACCTAACACCAAAATTACTTTTCAAGCGATTCCACTGTCGCAGACTAATTTCCAATATTGGAATGAAATTATGAGTCTTGCTGGAGTTGGGGCACGCTCCCGTTGTCTTAATCTTTTGGTGTAAGGTTTTCAGAAAACTCAGTCCGAGTCAGTCTTTTTCTGGTCTTGACGTTCCCAAAATCAAACATGTTTGATATTATCGTAAGCTTTGCGTCTCGGTAGTGAAGTTAAATCATGTGAACATTGTCAACAACCAATGAGTGTGCTCCCTCCAGCACCAAACAGGAAGCAGCAAACGGTTAGAGCCAGGTTTGGTTATGATTTCATGTCGCTAAACGGCAAACTATCCCTTAAGATACCAGCTAACGCTAGCTAGCTAGCTTGGTTACATTTTTCAAAATAAATCTAGCTGTGGTCTTGCAATTTGTGACCCTGCAAAATCCCCAGTCTTTACACATTATGACAGTCTATAATGTTAGATGTGAGATGATTGTCTTTAGATGTGAGATGGTGTCAGACTTTAGTCTTTTCTAAGTCTGTTCAAAGTCTTTGAGTGTAGGCTATGGCATGCATAAGTAAAAATAAAGAAGTATTAGCAAGAAAATGTACTTAAAGTAACAAAAGTAAAAGTACTTGTATGCAGAGAGGCTCCTGTCAGTGTTGTACTTTTATATTATTGAATCATTATCATTGATAGGACACTGCTTCCAGCACACCCAGGCACAAATTGATCATAAGTTTTGTATGTAAACTTTACATTTGAAAATTAACCATAGCTCTTAAGTAAATGTAGTGAAGTAAAAGTATAAAGTAGCATAACATGCACATACTCAAGTAAAATACAAGTACCTCCAAATTGTACTTAAGTTCAGTACTCGTTAATAAAACATATTTGATCACAAAAAAGTACAGTACTCAAGTAATTGTTACTTTCTACCACTGGTGCTGCCAAAACATGTTTCACAGAGACCCTGTGGCTGAATACACCAAGTGTAGACTGGCGGACTACTGCAGCTGCTGATGTAGTAGTTAGGGTTAGGATTAGTAAAACATCAGCGATTGGCTTAAAATGAGTCACCAAAACTACTAAATTGAGGCTGTAATGTGATTCAAAAAGTGACCGCGGACTTTTGGTCTCACACAGGACATGAACCTTGGTCTCCTAAATTAAAGTTTATTCGAAACATCTTCCACCCCAACCCTATCTCCTTACATGGAAAATGGCGCTCTTAAACTTCAAAACAATGCAATCTGATCGGTTCATAGTTGTGATATAATAACCATATACAACGCCTATGTTGTCTTATTCCTTTGTGTTACGACCCTGAAGTCATAGACAGGGTTTTTCAGTTTTCAATGTAGGCCTACTTGAGTATGTGCTTTAATCTCCTTGTGCATGTTCTCTCCCTCTCCTCCTGCGGTGGCCGGTGTGTGTGATGGGCTGCCGGTGAGCTTGGCTGATTGAATGATTGACTGTGTGAGTAGGTTGTAGGTTGCTCCAGGGAGGAGATTGTTCCCAGTCTCCAAGCCTGTGGTTATAAAAGGCCAGCTTCTCCCAGTTCCTGTGGGCTTTCCTCTCTTCACTCCCAGTTAGTCTGCCAACAGGAAGTCTCTATGAAATGTGATCAATCAGCGTCTATATGCAACGCACCGGGCATAGGAGCAGCTTGACCGCGGCGCTGTAAGATAATAGTATTAAGAGCGGTAGCGAATAGTATGAAAGATGCAAAATCCGCGTAGGGAGGGTAGTTGGGGTGGTGGATGGGTCAAACAACACAGGACTTTCACCCAGGAGACTGAAATGTACATTTTGTAACCCCACTCAAGATCTTTTAATAAAACTGTCCTGTTCTTGTGCCGCATGTCATTTAAACATATGTCCGGACCCAGAGCGTCATGAGATTGATAATGTGTTGATGTGCAGGCAGCCAGCCCAGGAGGGCCTATTTTATTTTATGCATGATTTAAAAAAAAAAAAAAAAAAAAAAAATTGGAATGTGATTATAACTTGAATATTGCCATACTTGATGACTGTTATATAAAAGCAAAATGCTCACTTAAGTCCGTGGTATGTTGTGATTACAGTGATTACTTTTCATTCTTCTTTTACACTCTTTAGAGTTTGTAGCTAGACTGATACTCTCATAGTTGTGTAACACCCGTTCTTTATAACATCAATTACTTGTGACAAGTAGGCTGCACACACATATTAGCATTATACCAGTCATTGTCTATACATAGCATGTGCATTGATGTTTTGTGACAGTGGCAGAGCGGTGTTTGTTTTGCACAATAGAATAATACATTTTGTCAGTGGTAAAATGAAAGAATAGGGAAGTGGATACGCATGCCTTTTCTACATTATTGATTTTCAGTTTTCTTGAAGAAAATCGATTTCAAGTCAACTGCCACTCTAAAAACCTCCACTGGTCATATGAGCTCTTTGCTTCACTGACATGGTGTACTTCTCCAAATCCTTTGAGATGATTGCTCAGCAGACAAATCTGTACTCCTGTCAACTCATCACATGCACCATTAAAACCAACAGCTCTGAAATAAAATCATTAATGAAGCCAATCATGGGGGTGCAGTAAACTACTGGCCTGCTGACACAAGGACTGTAAAAGCAGCAGATTGAAGATGCTTCACTTACAAGATAACTTGACCTGTGACTCCAGTCACTGTTGCCTGCTCCAAATAAGGCCTGTACTTTACCATGTGGGTGGCAAGTGCTATAAATGTAAAGGTTTTAATAGATGAGTGTTCTAATCACATCATACGAGTTTTGATTAGGTGCTACTAATCTCTTGCATTTTGCAAAACAATTAAACCCCACAGACTTTGTTTACTGAGACATTTCAGTCTGGGAAAAAAAGTGATGGACTCCCCGACCAACTTACGGTTAGCGTATTTAATACAGATGTATTCTTCAGGTTTGCTTTTCTGAAGATCAACCCAGGTGCTCTTGCATTTACTGTACAATGGATGTTGCAGAGAGGCCACTCACAAGGGTAGGTAGGCCAGTGTCTGGAAACTGTGTGGACTAGTATTTAAACACATAAAGCTTCTCTCTTTTTTCTACAACATACAAAGCACAGTTTACCAATGGCGAAACATCATGCTTGAGAATTGGTGTTTTCTGCTGTGTTGGCCAATTAAATATGTACAGAGGTGCAACGCGTTTGACTCTATAATAGTCAAAGTAGGATTCACACACATAGGGTCGGTCACCTCCTGTTTGTGAAAAAGTAAAAATAAACGGGGAGCAGCTGTGAGACTAAATGTAAAATGGGAACATCACTGAACAATTTTTATTATAATGTGATATCCGGCCAAAGTGATATTCTATCGTAGCATGTTGCAGCAGGTCAGGGGAGTTTTTTTTTCTTCTTCCTTTCTTTCTTTTTTAATCACAGCTGAATGATTGCAGGTGTGAACATTGAATTATATGCACTATGCTAAAGAAATAAGGCCCCTCCTCTTTTTGCTGATTTGAATCCACAACTTCAAACATGAGTGTGAACAAACACTCCATATTTTCAGACACGTTGGAGTGGTGTCTGGCTCGTAGCTTTTCAGTGTTCATTTATGTTGTTGACTTTGACAACTTACAAATTATTTTAGGGACAGGTGTAATTTTATACAGACTTTTGTCACCTGGAACACCCAGTCTCCTAAAAATTACATGTGCCGTTTGAAAAATTAATTTGCACTTGCTAACATATTATGGAGTAAAATGACACCTAGATTACAGTCACTGGCAACATGTTGTTCCGAAGCAGGAAGCATAAAGTATGACTTTATATGGGTATGAAAAGGCTTAAAGGGGTACTTGGTGGATGATTGGGTGGGCGCGTGACGCCAAGGACTTTGACACCAGAGAGTGATGTTTAAATCATGAGTTTACCTTTAAAAATAGCCAACCGCATTCATTTCCCAAACAAGTGTTTTTAGGTGGTAAAACATAACCCCAATATAATATTTTTAATGAAGCTTGCATCAGACAACATACTGCACTTTTGCCTTATAAATCATGCTCGCACTGTCTACATGTTATTACAGTAACATATGGGTTTGAGTGTTTGACCTTTCCAGCCAGCCTTTAATACAACACTAATTAGGAGTCCCATTAGGATTGGAAAACTGGCCAATTAATACATAATTATATACAAATATTCGGAGAAACACTATTAAGCATCCTCGTGGGAGACATATGTCGCCTCAGGACACAGAAAAGGCAAGGTACATTGTTAAAGTGGCTAATATATAGGCCACATTTAAGTTCCAACTATATCCTTTATGTATATTTTTTAATTTTAGGATATTAGCATTTAAAGAACTGTTTGCGAGTTGACAGAAAAAGTTGAAATACCATTTAAAGTAAACAAAACATCTTACAGGCAAAAGGGATTTAGTTTCATCCTCACAGCACTCCATTACTATTTTGAATAGCTCAGTTTACAGTTTATAATCCCCATTCCTGTCTCCTGGGCCACAGTATGACAGTCTCACAAGCTCTTTAGCTCACAGTACGGCACAATGAGCTCCTTTCACTTGGGTGAGCAGCGGATAGTCCCAGAATGAAAGGTTTAGGAGTCATTAGTAAGGTTTTCGTATGTTTGTGCCGCTTTTAATTACTTCACAGCTATCTGTCATGTCCAGTGTGGAGGAGGCGGGACGAGGACGGGAAAAAAAATGCACTTACTTAATGTGGCACTTTGTCGTTTGGCTTTAAAGCTAATGTACTTCTGTGTGATTCTTGCTGTTCTGAGTTTGTACCTTCATGGTTGAATGCATTTATTGGAAGCCACTTTGGATAAAAGCGTCAGCTAAATTAAATGTAATGTCCTTTAATTGATATTTGGAGGGGGCCCTATAGTACCTTTTTTTCAGGCTTCTGGTGTGGAGAGCAGTACATGGAGCAGTATGAGGTTTACATTTGTATTATGGGTTGTTCACCAATCTGATAAGCCTAACAAAATACCATATTGCCTGGGCTGCTGTTATTGTCATGATTGTATGTTTTGTTTTCAACCAAATGAGCTGATGTGGTATCATCCACTATGAGACTGAATAATGAGGGAACACAAAAAAGTCCCCGTTCAATGTGTAAATTATGATGAGCTTATCTATGCAGCTTAATGAACTGCACACACTGACATTCTAGAAGCCATTTTCAGCCAATTAACATTAAATCAGCTCCGAGCAGAATAGAAAAGAACCTGCTGCATGCGGAGAAAAATACTGCACCATCCCAAAACTGGAACAGATTTCACACCCCGTTATTTACCTCCTTGTTAATATGTGAACACTGGCAGGATAGCATTTTTTGTTTTTCATTAAAGGCATTTCTCATACGCAGTTGCCTGCTTGCTCTCATCATCAAATCTAAATATATTAAACAGAAGTAGAAGTATAGTTCTGCAGCATATTCATAATACCAGGGATGGCCCAAATCTCTCAACATGTCCCAGAAAAAATCCCAGCACTGAGCCACATGAATCATATTTATGTTGTAATTTCACTGATAGCTGATTCTGTATCTTGTTTGAGTAGTTTTATTACAAGGCATGCACCCACGAGGGAAATGTTAACCCCGTAAGCACCATCAAGAATATGGTGTTCAATTTAGTAAATGCTATCAGTGCACATTTGCATGGTGCACAGTTTTGTTTGTTCCACCTCCGAACTAATTAAGACAGAGCAGGGGAATATTCCCCTTCATTTACTGAAATGCAGTCTCTAAAGCTTTTGTTTTTTGAAATATTCCTGGATGTTAACCAGCTGCAAAATTGTTTTGACACAAGGTATCGTTAGAACTGTTTTTTTATTTCTTTATTTGAAGTTATTTGTATTAAGACATGTCAGGTGGGAAGGATTGTGCAGAAAGTCTCTTGCTCTATGGGATTCCTCAACACAAGAATGTGTTATGCATGCACTAGTTAATGCCTAGAGAAAAGATGTCTTAATTCTCAACTTGTTCCAAATGAGTGTATTGTGTATTGTGTAGAGAGAAATGAGGACAAACTGAAAGATTACAATGTAGACAATGGTGCCAAGTGACTGTTTTGATCCAATTAGTTTCCAGTATATACAGTTTTTATTTTGTGAAGACAACCTTTCCATAACCTTTAAGTAAGTCCTTTTTGTTGCCTATACCATAACCTTATAGAAGCTGCTATGCATCGGAATCATCCATCGCTGAATGCATCACTGAATAAATTAGTTTCCATCCACGTGTTTTTATGTGCAATATATCGCAAGTATCGCATTAGAAAAGCCTGATGGGAACGTGAAAAGTTTGATAAAACTACACTAATTTTCCCTTAACACTTTGTACGCTGTCTTGGGGTGGTTTATGCCTTTGTCGAAAAAGAGTTGATGCGCTAAATGGGATATGGAAACGCCTTTGCAAAATAAGTTCTGAGGTATTGAACATTTGACTCACATGACTGATCAGCTGTTTCACCTGTCGGCGTCTTCCCGGAATATTCCACGTTTTTGTGTCCAGACAGCCAAACATGGCCAATACTAGTTGACAGAACGATTAAAACTTGTCCCTCAAATTCCCGAAGACCTCTCTCCATTTTTCTCTCATAGATGGGTTAGATGGCCAAGGCGACTTCTTTTGTTTACAAGTAGCAACCTCTGCTTCTGTTCTTCTACTAGCCTAGTTTATTCCCTCCAAACCAGCTGTTGGAAACGTGCCTAATTTTCGCAGCATTATACTAGAATATGTTGATAGCACTGTAAGCCAAGAAAGTAATGCATCTAATGCCACCCTGACGTTTCACCCGACAATCATATGTGAGCCCATGTATAATATTTCTACCATCACAATCGCGATAAGTAGTCTAGCAACCACAATTTTGGCAAATTGTAGCAAAAATGAACTATGAACTGCTATTTCTGTAATTCAGTTCTGCATTCCGTACTTTATAGAAGCTCATAAATTGCTGTGTTTTGTAGTATGTACACTTGGACATTTGTAGTTATTCAAAGTTCTCTTTGAAATCCTCTTTGGCTTTTACAGATTTAAGGGAATGCGAGGGTCAGAGCATCAGGTCTCACAGATTTCAATGGTGTCTTTTGTTGGAATTCAAGGACTCAGAGCGGCGCAGAGCCCATCTTGATTTGCTTAAAGTAACAATCCTTGTCAAGCATCTCTCACTCTGTTCATCATTCTCTCAATCCTTAATGCTCCTCCAACCCCCTATGTAGCTGACACTATATGTTATATGCTATAAGTGCTACCAGATGTAGTGCTTGGCATTCAGACCATATAATCCAACTTTTTTTTTTCTCAGAAGACCAGATAATGTTTATCCCTCATGCTGTTGGCGTCCTTTAATTGCCATTTGGCAAACTCCAAGCAAGCTGTCATGCCATTTATTTAGCAGTGGCTTCTGTCTAGCCACTGTACCATAAGTGCATGATGGATGTAGTGCTGCAGACAGGCCTGTCCTTCTTAAAGGTTCTGCCAGCTCTGAAGAGAAACTCTGATGCTGATTCATTAGGCTTTCACTTATGTTTCCTAACAAGGCCCTTCATATAAAGTTAATGACAAGTTGTCTGAACACATTTTTCTACTGAGACGGGTTATAAGTTTTACTTTAACCTTATTTATATAAAGCTCGTAAATGCATATGTGAATGACATTTTCTATATTTAAATAATCTCCATCTGATGAAGCAAGATGCCTGTAATTGACTCCTAAAGATCTTTCCAAAATATTATTATTATTACTCATTATTATTTCCAATATTTAACAACAGATACCTATTTCAACAAGGTTGTTTGTAATTCACTGGTTGATTTCACAGTTGTACAAACAAAATAAAGAATTCAATAGCAGAAACAATCTGTCCGGTCACACAGGCGCGGAGCGGCCACGCCGGCCCGCTGTGCAGCTGGATACTTTACAAAATAAAACAAATTTCAAAATAAAACACCCAGGTTTATGGTGATTTTTGGCTGTCTTGACTTCTCAGCTCTGTCTACAGCGAGACAGGCAATCAGGCACACAGAGAGAGAGACGGACAGACACACACACACCCAAACACTCACCGGGAGAGATAGAGTCGTTTTGTAGAGTGGAGAGGAAACGGATCACTTTGTGACCGGTGCGGAGAACTGCGCATCTGGTATGAACAGCCAGGTGCGCGACCAGGCACGAACCTACATTGCACGGCTATTTGCGGCGCTTCAGCGTGCGGTGTGTTCCTGAGGCTAGTCTACCATATTGCTAACATATCTGTGATGCTGTACTTGGTTAATGCTATGCTGATGTTTAGCAGGAATAATGTTTTTTTAATCATAACTTAGGGTGCTTTTATGTTTTGTCAGTTAGCAGTTAACACAAAGAACATCTGAGGCTGATGGGATTTCCATTTGGTAAAAAAATCAAAATTATTGAAAAAAAGTCAAATTTTGACGTAATGATGAAGATACATGTAAAGGGCTGAGCAAAGTTATTACAATTCATCCTTTGGGCAACATGACTGTCTGTAGCACATTTCATGGCAATCTATCTAATCGTTTTTGAGACATGTTACTACAGTGAAACCCAAAAATGTTTTTTTTGAGGATCAGCAAAGACAAAATGATTCACCCTCTGGGGACAATAAATGTCTGCACAAAATTACATGGCAAACCATCTGATAGTTGTTGAGATATTTTAGTCTGGACAGAAATTGTGAACTGACCGACATGGCAATCAATTAAACCACACTGCTAGCATGGCCAAAATGACTTGAAATGTAAAGACTTTTGTAGTGAATAAACTCTCCAAATCATGTTTTTTTACTTTTATCTATATTATTTATTTCTACTTTATCATTATTATGATAAATGAAATGTGGCTCAATAATTTCCATTGTCATTCTGCAGTATGTCAACAATATGTAGAGTTGACCAAAGTGACTCCAAAACAGTGATGCACGTAGAATCACGAGGTGACACTCGCACCTCTCTGAGAGCCATTATAATTCGCAGTGAGTGTGGTGCCAGTGCTACGACTGGTGATGCTTAAAGGTTGCCTTTTACAGAGCCAAGCGTCAGTGCACCTATTCAGCTGGGATACGACTTTCCCTGTGATGCTGCAGGAGTGGCATCTAGTGCCCAGGGACTTTAGAAAGGTGAAAACTTTCACAACAATTAATAGTAAACTAACCCAACCACAGATCAGGGCAGCAGGATGGTGCAGTAAGAAGAATCTGGGCCTAAAAAACAAAATCCTCCTTCAAAACCCATCCAGGTGTCCTTGAGCAAGATATTCAATCCATAGCAGACAATTACCCAACAGGGATCAATAAAGTATCATGTTAATTTTTTTAACATTCCTAAAGTCTCAGAGAATTGGTCCATTGAGATCTTAAAAAATGAACTATTGTTCCTCCTTCAGTTAAACAGATGCTGAGGGTAATTGGCAGTAGGACGGATAGATCCACACTTTCGTACAAATGCACAGTCTTCCATCTGCCTACGACATCAAGGGCCAACGGCCAGTCAAAGTGATGAATTCCTCATTGATGTTTCCCTCCTCATCAAATGCATATTTACAGGCCTAAACACAACTGCATGAAAAGCCCTTGACATAAGAGTCCCCCTTTGATGAGTGTGTTGGCTTGAACAGTTTGGGACATTAAATCGGAAGTGGATACAGATATCTATCACACACAGTTAAGCTTCCCTGCGTTTATAAGGCAGTGTTTGATTTCAAAGGCTTCGGTCGTTGCTCAAAGGTCTCGATCAGTCACGCCGTCTTCAATCCCAGCTGGAGACGTTTTATATATGGCTCCTTAATTTCCTTCTCGAGTATCCTTGTTCGCCAGAACAAATATCCTTCAAAGCCCACTGAACCAGCCACGAGAAGCTTCTGTCAGGATTGTTTGCTTTGCCAAGGTGTGATGGAGTGGACTGGGTCCCTCCTGTGTCCTCGTCATTGTGTCATTCACTGACGGCTTCATGTTGAGTCACTAAGTTATTCCACTGCAGGGAGCGACAGTCTCACATATACATCCTCATAAAATTTGTCACTCTTCCATGCAACTTTCTCGAGGGCTGCCATCTTCCCCTGTTTTTATGTTTCTAAATGGCATGAGAGTAACATGTTGCATCATATGGCCGTATGTGAAAAGCCCCTTTCAACTATTACATAAATGTGCTTGGCAATTGTAGATGTCAGTCTGGTGTTTGTTTGCCTTTGACTAACTTTTCTGTAAAAGTCACAATGGCAATTTTTATAAGTCAGACCTAGTAATGTTTCTGTTACACTTCCAAAACTGCATATTGGAAGAAAGACTTGGATTAGAAAGACTACACAGACAATGTTAAAAATGCAGTGAGAGATATTAAATTCACGTCCTGTTCCGCCTTCTGAACTGTAATAAATTTGTCATTTGAATATAAATTGTTACGCACAAAGAAAATAAAATGTGTTTAATAAACCATGTAATACTGTCAATGAGCCATATTTAAGTTTGAGGAGTTTCTTCATGTCAGATCAGTATCTCAGTTGTGTTTTCGTTCATCTCCCCCCCCACCCCCCCCGCAAAGTAGGAAAGGCATAAATAGGAAAGGCATAAAGTAGACAACCATGCTAATGGCTCTGTGAGGCTGTACTTAGGCCGAGTCCACACAACACAAGTGTATTCTTGAAAATGGGTCCTTAAGATAATGGTGGTGATAGCTTGCATAACAGCAGGTCTTAAAACAGAATTTCTGCATCACAATGATATATAAAGAACAGCATCCAAGGACCGACCTTTCTGGCCACCCACTGACCAGATCGTTGGTCAGATATGGTGATGTCAAAATTTGTGAATGAAAAGGACTTTGTCAGTGTAAGAAAGCAGAAGTGTCACAGATAATTACTGCGGAAAAACGAACATTAAACGAATATTACAACCTAATTTATTTCCATGTTTAACAAAGCTTGGACTGTGTAAATTAGGTAGCAAATGTCATGGTCTATCTAGTAAATGATTCAATTGATGAGGATATGTATAAGGGGATCAGGTAAGAAGATCTGGGAATTGCTCACGATGGTCATTAATTAGGCTGCAAAATAAGTTAGAATAGCTATCACTAATGCAGCCTGTGAGAAAATGGAGAATCTTGTTTGTATAATTTAACTTGCCACTGTTCTCCAGCAGCCTCTTTCACGCACCATGTGCCAAATATGGCACAGGCTCTGCAGATCTGTAACAATCCTGTCATTTTGCTATACAACCACTACAGAACAAACATAACGGAGACCTGTGTTTGAAAGCCCAAGAGAATGATATCTGAAGCTAGCTGTGTTACATATTCAATGCACTTTTGAACAGTACATGTTACCAATGGCAACTACTGCAATGATTAAAAAAAAGTTCTCTTCAGTAGTTTAAAGGCTTGTGGAAAGTGACTCATACCATGGTAATCAGCAGATATCAGTCCTGCTTTTAAAATCCCACTTTGGGGTCTTCACCAGCTATTTAAAATAATAATAATTATAAGTTGTGGTTAATATAATGATTAAAAGTGACTGTGAACACTTTGAAAGGGAAACATCCAGTTTAACATATCAATGATTATCCTCAATGACAAGGACAAGAACAAACACAAGAAATGGCCTTCACGCTCTTAAATAGAGGGTTCAGATGGAGGGTGGCGGAATACAAATATTGATTTAATCACATACCCTTCTTCACCTGAGTTAATGAATCATTATTTTCACGTCTGTACCCCGAGGATAAAGTATTGTCTGACTGGTCCACTGCATTGGATTATTAGCACTCTCATTAAGAGTGGAGCTGGAGAGTGTAAATCTCAGGAGAGATGGAACACCGAGAGCAGTTGCACAAGCAGAGAGTGCAGCCGTGACACACACTGTCTGCACAGTCCCTCTCCGCTATGTATTGCCTGGCACCACTGTGAGACACTTTAATTCCTTTTGTTAACAGCTATAAGTAATATTTTATTCTTCATTTGCAATTGTTTTTAAACTTTGGAATTTTTAAGGCTACATTCACACCATGGGGCATTCATTCTAAATTCAAAATCTACATTTGTATCATTGTTGTTTTGATATTTGTCCAATAATATGACCCATATACCAATCTGAGCTGACAGCCATGTCAGAAAGATGGGCCTGCACAGTGTTAGAATGACAAGTGATGTCACATCCATCCTACAGTCTTCATTGCTCACTGACATGGCAATGCTGATATGAATTAGGATTTGAGCTTCATGATACAGTCACAAGTAGGTCACAGGGTTCTGGACCTGATTTAGCTATATAAACAAAACTACTGCCTTTATCGTCTACAGAGTGTATATACTGTGGTTTGAAGAGTGCTGTCAAATTCACATGATTCAGAATACAGAAAGATGTCATCTTCGGTGTATCTGTGGTTACTTGTCTACCGTAAAGCTGTCCTCCCCCTCAACAATGGGAAACAGCCGCTGCTATTGTACAACTGTGTTCTGCTGATGAGAGGACAAACTAAACTCCTCTTTTGTAATGATTGGACAGTATTGATCGTTGATGTTTTACAGCCAGAAAGACATATGTACAGCTTACTCATTGTGTTGTGTGCGTTCACTCAACATTCATTCAACAATCCTGTGCAGAATAGTGAGTCAGTATGAGTGAGTGTGTGCCTCTTGTACTGATGCAGTCTCAATAGTAATGAAGAATGAAGAATACATGTTATGAATATAAATAATGTAAAATGTTCATTTATTACATTCAAGCAGTGACATTTACACTATTGTAATGGGGCCGTCTAACTTTGGTTGCATGAACCCCAGCCTGCACAATGTTTTCTCTGCTTCGACCAATTTTTATTTGCTTCAGAATTCATTAATCATTATAAAAACACTAATATTGATAACAATGGAATACAGGGATAAATCCACTGCATGGACTGTGTGTGCCCACTTTAGTGACCCTGTAATCTGGGCGATAATTCTGGGCTGTCGCACCCCAGGTTCAACAGTGTCCTCTTCTCCAGACCTGTGTACTACCTGGGGCACACGGAGGACCTGGCAATAAAGATGTGCCTGTTTGTCTTGCAGATCAAGCAGGTGGCACTATTTGGTGGTGTGGAAGGTGTGCTGCAAACAGAGACCCGGAGAGTTCTTCCGCCCGGCAAAGATGGGGGACTTCTTCTAAGCTGCATTTGTACTTTATTGTCTTTATGCTTAGAGAAGCTGTCTGAAACTGGCCCAAACCCTCCTGCCACAACAAATCAACACAGAGAAATTACTTGAAATGTTGGGCTGCTCGCAATAATTAAAACAAGACAAAGCGGGGGACAGGGACATGCAGAGTTGGGGTGTAATATGACAGAAGAAATCCAATAATACACCATAGCCACCTGGGGGTGGAGGTGCTGCAGCACAAATGTGAATCAGTCTAATTGTTTTTAGTGGAGGGGTGCGTAATGGGGGGCACGTAAAGCACCATGAGTGGCACCATGGGTGGGTATCGCATCCCAATGTCCTCCCTTTCCCTGAATAGAGAACAATAATATATTTGCTTGACAAACCTTTATTAGGTCAGTCTTTTCCTTGTGTGTATGTGTGGAGAGGCTGAGTGAGAGAGAAAGATTGAGTAAGAGTAAGGTAAGGGGGGAATCTATCCTGGAAAGTCCTCATTTCTTACTTGAAGAGTTGCAGAGAGTAAAATGATGAAGAGCAAACCTGTGTGGTTAATCAGAACTACTTTGATCTTCTTCTGTGACCTGCTTCAGCATTGACCTTTGCCCTCTCTTTTAAAACATCCATCATTCACAGCACCGGGTCGAGGACAGAACAACCCCGTTTTCCCTCACTTGCGCTACTCGGCAACACCTGCTTAGGTACCCATGTGGAGTAAGGGGCAGGCGGGGCTGCATGTTGGGGCTGCAGATATTTCATGCATTTAGCCACCTTTCCATAGAAGTTAGTTTTCACCTCCACAAACTTTATACTTATACTTTGTTGTCCTTTTTTAGGTTTAGGCCAACATTTAGGAAAGTGAGAATATGTTAGATTTTTTATGAGACAGACTAAAATATTGACTCTGTATATTTTACATCCATAATTTGCCTGTTTCCACATCCCCTTGTTAATCAACTTACCATTTAAAATGTACAATATAAACCGCTGACAGTGATGTCACCATGGATGCAAGCAAAAAAAAGATAAGTAGAAGAAGAGTTCTAGCTTACAGGCCTCGGGCAGTTTGATTTTATTCAGACTCCAATGTTTGTATACCTATCTAGGTATTACAATATTTGCCACTGTGATACGAAGCCTTGTGATATAGACTAAAGAGTTAAACAGTATTGATCGGTTTTAATGTTAAACAGTCATGGTTGAAGAGCAATGAGATGTTCTATTTACAGTGGGCTATTTTGTATTTATATTGATTTGTATTTTAGTTATTCATTCTCACAGCTTAATGATCTGACAACTAAATATGTACAGTATGTGCTAATTTTGACTTGAGAGGTTAAATATAACAACTAACGACTCCCTGGTTGATTAAGCTATGGCTTTCATTATCATATCGTGGTTTGGAAATCTTTTTAAGGGGGACAAGAACAGGTTGTGTAACAGTAAAAAAGGCCAGTAGGATCATTGGTGTTAAACTGCCTGAGCTACCTCGCACGAATAGAAGGATTTCAAAGGTTTGAAATATTTTGGAGTGTCCTCTTCATCTTTGGAGAGTTAACACTTCTCCCCTCAGAAGCTCCAACAGCGTGAGGAATTGCTTTATCTTGCATGCAGCTGATGATGAGCCTTTCATATAAAAACGACTTCATGTGAGATGATGATGTTTTAACCGTAGATGAATGGGTTACATAGTGGTTGGATGTAGTTTTTAAATATATATTTATATTGTGCTTCTTTGTATGTTCTGTACATATGTTTCATGTATTTAGGTTTGCTTGTAGTTTGTCTTTCATCTGGTTGCAAGTATAATTATTGTTTCAGAACAATAAAGTACAGAAAAATACTTTGCACATCTACAACGTGAAACAGGTGCGTAGGAGGTCTGACAAGTCAAGAGTTTCAAAGAAAAACACCAGCACACTGTCTAACTTGCAAAAAAGATAATGTTTTAATAATAGGCAACGTTTTGGTACTGGACCATCTTCAGGAAAAAAATGACCAATAAAGTATACAATAAAGTATACAGTATTAAAAGTAGCTTGCATCGACGATGCTACAGAGAATTATCACCAAACTCTACAGCTCATCAAAGCTTTTAGCTTCTTCTGGCTCTGGCTCTTTAGCGGCTAAATGCTCTACTATGTTCACCAGCTAATCGCTCCCTTTGTCGGTTTGCTGTTGGGTGCTGTGCAGGTACTATACATGGAGCCTCTTCGCTGAAAACAGCTGCCTACAGCGGCTTGAAATGAGGTTGATGAGATTGGTGAGACTGAACCAGAACAGTCAGGATGAGGGCCATAAAACCAAAACAGTGAGCTAAAAGACATTAAAACGCTCCATAGAGCTGAGGGGAACTGCAAAGTAGGGTGATAATTCTCTGTGACTTCATCACAATGAGCACCCCTTCACACACTCTCTTGTTCCATTGTTAATAAAAATATGGATTGGGGCAGCTTTAAAGACTAAACAAATAGAATACCCGAAATCGGTGCCTGTGGTGTGATGTGCTTGCCTGCTTCATCTTTGACAATTTGTCTAGTATGTTTTCAACATTCATGTCTCTCAACACAGGGTTCAGGCAAGCAAAACCCTGTTCTTCCTCCCACGCACAGCATAGATAAAAAAGGATGGGTGAAGCAGATAGTTGGCCTGCTACAGAACGTCTGTGTTCCCTGATCAAAGTTGACTCCGTTAGATTTCATCTCTGGCTTCTCTGCTCTTTTTAATCTCAGATCTGCCATGAACACTAAGAACTGGGACACTATAGCACCTGTCTTAAATAAGTGCAATCATTTCCCTGCCTCTCTTTCAAAAGGTTACAGCTTTTCTTGGATTTTGAATGGCACTTATTGAGTTACACAAGCACCTGAGAACACCTTCCATGTGAAACTCATTTTTTTTCCCAATCCTAAACCTTCTCCTTCCGTCTGTCTCTCTTATACTCACACAGATACACGTTCAATTGTTTCTACACGGTTGTGTTTTTACAAAAAAGTGGTTTTGAAACTTGACAGTAGAAGTGGAGTATAGTTCATTTTTCCTTTAACTTTGATAAACAGATTACAAAGGGTTGAGGATGGCTAGAAGACAATACATCTCACTACATTGGTGAGTGACGAGAAGAATTGAAGAAAGTTTGAGAAAAGTTATTTCAAATATTCAGCCCAAAAAAGGTTCTCTAAACCAATGGGTCTTAGACAGAGGGGATCCTTAAAGTAATTGTTGTCACCTATATGTGGATGTCCAATCAGTGCTCTTGGTAAATGTAGTCGATTAAAGCAAATCCTTAGTGCATGATATATTGACAGTGAAGTCTGAGTTTGCAGCTGCAAAAGCTGTTCTGCTTTTCCTGCATCCAGCGCCGTCATTTGATTTGGCACAGTTGGATGCAAGTAAGAACTACAGGTTATTTAAGCTTGGATATTTTTGTTGGATGCTGTCGCCGACACCAACCCTGAGAGAGCCTGTGTGTGTTTTACTAGTCATGAAAGTTGTATTCCTCACCTGGACAGACCTTCATACACAGATGCTTACAAAACATCCTGGAAATCTACTGGCCAAACACAATATCACAATATCTATCTAAGCAAATTGCTAAAAAAGAACTGGAATTGGAAAACAAATCTAACACAAGAAATGGGGCTGGATTAGGCATAACCTGAGGAAACCACCTTCCAGTACAACCAGACAGGCCTTAACCTGGAGACCCAGGAACAGCTAAAAAAAGGTATGTGCAGTCAGAGCTCAAGGAAATAACATCATCCTGGAAGTAAGTTGAGAAGATCGCCCAACAATGAACAAGCTGAAGAAAGTTCATGAATGACCTATGCTCCCCAAAGAGCAAAGCGGGTTAAATGATTGGACAGACATGTGCTGGAGACCTTCTTCAGGATCAAGAAGAAACCCTTGCTGAAAAGACAACCAAGACCAACAGGGCCGAGAGGGCAGATGAACATTGATTGAGTATTTTTGTCACCTGATGCTATATATGTTTTTGCACCTAATGCATTCTGGTACATGTGTGCTCTGTTGGCATCGCTCTGCGAGTAGAACTCAACTTTCTCTCAATATAGCGCATACTGAGGAATATATTGCTTCAATTGACTACATTTACCATCAACACTGATTGAACATCCACATAAAAAGGTGGTGAATTTTCCCTTTAGGATGTGGGTCCAAACTCTGGGTGGTTTGGCTCAGATTCACCCCCAGTTCAAAACGTTATTGACCGAGCTGTTAATCCTTTTCTAAACCTCGCTGCTTCGTCAACCTCACTCACACTCGAGATAAATCAGTGTCGGTCAGTGCGAAAACTGTTAACCTGTCTGTGTAAAAAGGACACAGAAAGGAGACCATTTATTGTGCTTGAATCTTTCACTTGCAACCTGCATTCTAGCAGTTGGTCTAATTGAATTCATAGGCTTCCCTTAGTTTTATATTATTCTGGTTGTTAATTAAAACACATGCTGTGCTTTCTCCACATGACTATCCTCAAATAAAATTTAAACATGATACGTAGGTCAGGCAATATAAACCTAAATGTCAGTGACACCATCAAAATTACAGAGCAACCTCTATTGTGTTATTATAAACTAAACTGTGACAGATTGTTGTGACCTTACAAACTTTTCTTCACCATCACCGATTGCAATCGGATGTTAGATGTCTCCTCACTAGGGTTGGGTATCGTTTTGTTTTTTTCCGATACCGGTGCTAAAGCGGTACTTTTAAAACGGTGCCGGTGCATAAACGGTGCCTGAACCGATACTTTTTAAGAAAGTTTAAAAAAAAAGAAGAAAAAAAAGAAGGGTACTAAACAACAGTCATTTAAGAACAACTTGTTTATTACTACGGCCATATGGTCAAAATTAAATGATTTAATAGTAATGTAATAACTATAACTTATAATAAACAATAACTTATTTCACCAGTAAATTGCTGTTGAATGACAAAAACAACCACCAGATGGGAAAATGGTGTTTTACAATAACTTTGAAAGCACCGCGAGGCTGTAGGTTACCAGTTTCAGTGAACGCACCGTCTGTGTTTTTCCGACGTCGGCATTTGCTGCGCTGCAGAGCAGACTATTGCGTCCCGGTGTTAAAATACAGTCACACTTTACACTGTTTAACGTTAGCTGTCAGCATTTTAACCGTGTTTAATCCAGCTGCTAGCTAAAGGTAGGCTAACGTTACCTGCTGTTGAGTGTAGTGTAAAGTCAGGCACCGAAATAAGGCACCGAAATCTTCGTTCTTATTCGGTCTCGTTACTACCGTTTAGGTCGCAACCGGTGCCCTATTGGCACCGCATTTCGGTACCCAACCCTACTCCTCACAGATAGTGCTGGTTAATGATGGAAACGGTGCAATGTCATTTCTCTGACGCTCCATTGTTCCAACCTCTCAATAACCCGAAAAATTCCCTTTGGTCCTACAGCCCACTAGTCCAACGTCCACCGGCCACGCCATGACCCGCCCTTCAATAGCATTTATTGGCCAGGCGTCCATGCTTACACAAGGTAACGTAACCCCATTTGTACAGGTCCTATCCCCTGACCAATCAGCTATCCTAACCTTAACTCAAGGTCAAATGCCTAATCCCAACCAATCGAGCTGCTTCGTATGGCAGGTCTTGGCGTGGCCATAGTTGGATTCGTAATTTCACCACGAAAGGGTTGTCGGACTAGTGCGCTGTAGGACCAAAGGGAATTTTTCGGGTTATTGAGAGGTCGGAATAATGGAGTGTCGGAGAAATCTGTCGGCTATAAGGCTGTGATCGTATGTTTTTTTTTTTATCCAGCTCAAATGCAAAGCACAGCTGTGAATGTTACAAGTAAGTGAGAGAGCAAAAAATCAAAGAATGCAAGCGGCATTAGGGTCAATCTTGTTGCTATGCAACAGAGAATTTTTGACAGCAAAGTACCATTTAAAATTAAATTAAAATGAGTTCTGCCCACCTGAACTAAAGGGATGAATGGTAAAAATGAAAATGGACAGTAAGTAATATTTATAATAACAACAATAATATTACACTTTGTTTATATAGCACCTTTCATATGATAAATACAGCACAAAGTTCTTTACAATAAAGGGAAATATACATAGAATTCACATTTAAGGGAATAGAATGCCATAATTAATGTAATTATTGATGGTGAAGAGGAACCAATTCTGAAACTGACGATGTTTCATTCATCGTATATACATGTAGAGAGCATGGGGCAATAACCCTAGACGACCTGCTGCACAAGCTGGATAATGTCTATTTCAAAGTCTGGTTTTTCATTGATGTGGGGTGCTGGGATCCCCCAAGCTCTAGTATCAGTGCAATGTCAGATTGTATCCATGAAAATTGCTATGTTCCTTTTGGTAGCTCTGAAATGTGTTGGCTGAATTAAAAAAAAAAAAAGATTAAACTTGTGTTCATCTACATTTAATGGGACATTTTAATCAGGATCACTGTGGTTTGTAGTACTAATGGTTATTATTGTTCTCATTAGCTAAAGTATGTAGAAAGTCATTGTCATAGGATTTCATACTACACAGTGCTACAAAACAGGCAGGCTCTGTCCTGAGG
This sequence comes from Sander lucioperca, assembly GCF_008315115.2. Lineage (NCBI taxonomy): Eukaryota > Metazoa > Chordata > Actinopteri > Perciformes > Percidae > Sander > Sander lucioperca. The sequence goes on along the minus strand of NC_050186.1, from coordinate 31,596,370 downwards.
GTCTGGGGGTTGCTCTGAATAATGATGGGATGCCAGATGGTCTTTGTCAGGCAGGCTTTTTTTCACGTGGATCTGGATACTGCCCTGTACAACATCATCAGCCTGTCACAACAAACTAATAGACTGGGAAATAATATGGACAAGCAAGAAATAATAAATCAAATGGTGTGTTGCTTTTTTGCTCTCTTCTGTGCCTCTGTGCTTTGTGGGTGGACCTCACTGGTGCTGCGTCATAGATGTGCAGGTTCTATCGCCCACAACCTTACTGAATCTACCACCTGTGACACACATACCTATAGAGTTATCGTAATGGGGACTGTAGTTTTACTGAATAAACTTAACAAAGGCTTGGACTAAAAAGGATTGAGAGCCTGAAATTTGCATCCATCCGTTCTATCGGTCCCCTGTCCGGCCAGTAACAATGACCTTGTTTGCACATACACTTCAATTTACACACTTTACACAATGCATGCATATCGAGGCACATCAACTATCCAGAGCATTGAACATTTGACAACCTCATTTACACGCAGTGCAGATGATGTAGGTAAAGATCTACAATGGGTCACATATCCCTTGTTTTCTTGGGAAACCATGCAATAAATAGAAAACCCTCCGAAGGAACCAATGATACTGCCTCTTTATGATACTGGTTTCTGAATCTCATAGGCTAATGCATCCACTTTCTTCTGCAAGGATAAGACTGACCAGTCAGTGTTTGTAGGATTCATGTAAAAAAATAAGCAATAAGTTAATTGATTTCTGGATCGTCATTTGAACTGGTCCTGGCTGGTTAGCCATGCGATATTGGAGTCTGATTTGATTGTCATCTACAGTACTCCATTAGGCCAGGGCTAGCCTGTTAATGAAACTAATTTGCCATTTTCGATAATTCATTTAGCTTGACATTGTGTTTATGTTAGCTGATATCTGTTTGGTATAGGTGGTTAACCAATCAGAGTTGCATATTTGTCCCGTTGATGTCATTTTCAATCGACACAGAGGCTGCAGAAATGGTTGCTTGGATACTAACGCCGATTGAAGGGTTGTTATTACTGTTAGTTGACCTACAATAACGTACAGCCACATCAATCTCACCCACACTTGTCACTGTTATTGTTGCAATTTCTCTGTCGTTATATTTCATGGATGTAGCTGGGCAGGGAACAAGCTATATTGGCCCCATTCTTAATCTTGCCTACAATGCTCTGATTGGTCAACCCTTTGTCTAATGTGCATTACACCAGACCTATTGACTGTATCACCGTCCACATCTCTGATTCGTTCAGAGGAACCATGTTAGGCTAGGACAGCATTTGCTTGATCAAAGCCACGTATCGGACACATATGCACTTTGTAACCGTTGGCGTTATCATACAGTCTGCTCTCAGAAAAGCATTGCTCAAACATCTGCTTCATTAGCATGCTGCAGTGCCACAATTCCTGATTAAAATACATCAAGGGGCAAACAGTCAACTGCAAGGCAGATGATAGGAACAGGTGATAAGGTTTGTTGTCCCTCGCAGCCCCTGGTCTGTCCCAACCAGAAAGAACTGCCCATGGGAGGCCAGATATGAAAAATCCACTGCAAAATAATACCCCCACACAGGCTTGGGTGATGTGGGAGAGATAGCTTTCGCAGAGGTCCCAAAGAATGGTCCAGAAACCTGCCAGATGTAGGCGGAAGAAGCAGCAAGTGGCTGTACAGTAGACAGCGACTGACACTGGAATGTGCTTTAGCAGTGTGGAAATGTCCAAAATTTGTCATCTAGGGAGCCATGGTAAAAACCCTGCGATTCACTTCCATTCCTGAACTCTTTTGATCAATAAGATGTGAATAGGTATCAGTCCAGTCCAGGATTAATCCGGATAAACAGATGATAAAAATTAACAAATGACTAATCCTGTTGAATTATGTAATCACAGAGGGAATAATGATCTATTTCATCAACGCAGGACTAAATCTGAATTATTCTTTGTACAGGTACTGTATACCCTGTTTAGTAGAGGTGTGACAAGATCTTGAAATATTAAAACGTTACGATATCAATACACAAGTCAGATACATCGGTACTACCAAGGACCAGTTCACGTTAAATCAATTGGTGCCAAATATGTGTAGGCAAAAGTTTCTTTGTCCTCTCTGCATGTTTCACAGAGAGCGTGGCTCAGCCCCGACGCGCGCACACACACGCAGAGGTGTGGTGCAGATGGAGCAAAAGTTACTTTGCCTCTGCAGTTTGTTGAAGTCACAGTGAGTCACGGCAATGCCGGTAAAGCGGACACAAGTGTGGTTACAGTTTTCAAAACTTCACGCAGACAGCTTTTGCTGCACTATAATGGCAAGATCGGCGTGCAGTTAAGGCTGTTTTATGGTTCTGCGGAGGCCCCACGCAGAGCTTTCGCCGTAGCCTACTTAAGTGGCCTGAAGTTTATACTTGTGCGTTGGTGTGTGCGTTGAGCCGGCATATGTGTGTGTGTGTGGAGGGATAGAGCAAGGGAGAAAGTGAGAGGTTAGTTATACAGCAGAGAAGCCATTTGAGTTTATGGCAAAACCTTTCACAGTGCTCGATATTCATTTTGTGACTTTCGATTGAATAAAAGACTATGTTTCCAGTCATATTTCATCATTTAAGTTTTCTTTAAAATAGTGTTAAAGTCTCGTCTCGTTCTCGTGAACCCAATCTTGTGTCTCGTCTCGTGAGCGGAGTGTCTCTTCACACCCCTACTGCCACTTTCACTACAACACACACACACACACACACATACACACACACACACACACACACACATACACACACACACACACACACACACACACACACACACACACACATACATACACACAGGCTCGTGTCATGTATTTGAAGTAAAATACCATTAATTGTCAGAATATCATTGCTGTAGAGTAAGTTGTTTCTTGAGGTAGCCGTTCACAGGAGTTTAACATTTTGAACTTGAAATGAACAATTAACTCCCTAATCAAGAGTGTCATACTGTGTCTTGCTGTGACATGACTCCAGCTGGAGCTGTGATCATCTGAAATCCAAGGCGACAGCAACACAACATCATAAACATGATTAACAGCTGTAACATCTGATCACAGGTCAGTTGTGGTTTTGTTCTAATATAGGTTGTTTTTAATTGAAATATTTATAAATGTGTTTTTTTAATGACTTGAACTTGAAATAGAAAAGCATTATATCTTTCAATATCAAATTGTAATTATTATATATTACAAGTACATGCAACCTTATAAAGTCATGTTATTTGTGCTGCCTATCTGGGTCCAGGTCACGAGGGCAGCAGACTAAGCAGACGTCCTTCTCCCCAGCCCCGTCCTCCAGCTCCTCCTGGGGATCGCAATGCGTTCCCAGGCCAGAAAGGATCTATAACCCCTCCAGCTTGTTCTGGGTCTGCCCTGGGGAATGTTTCCCAGTTAGACATGCCTCAAATACCTCCATAGGAAGATTACCAGGAGGCATCTGCCTCATCTGTCTCTTCACAGCACAAAAGGAGCAGCGGTTCAATTCAGAGCTCCCTCTGGATGTCTGAGATCCTCACCCTGTCCCTGAGGGTGAGCCCTAGACACCCTGCAAAGGAAACTTATTTTTGGCTATTTCATGTTGGAATATATATCAACCAAGCAAGAGTCTCACTTTTAGGCTCAGCTCCTTCTACCAAATATTAGTGAGGCTGCAGTTCACAGTGTGATGATTCAAGTACGGCTTAATCAGTGGCAAAAAGCACAGATCTACATTTAATGCATAGGTCATCTGATTTATTTTGGAACCTCTAGCCATGGGCATAGGAAGCATTGCAAGTGTAGGTGATACTTTTATCTGGCTATACTAGCATTAACAAAAGGATGGGTAGCCTACATTTTGTAATTTTACCCAGAGGAAATTGTTGGCCCCATATTACGTATTTAAAGAAGTACAGAAATTGATTCAATGACTAATGCAGAGCCATCTTTAATAATGGCCACTTATTGTTTATTTAAACTTGAAGATCTCGTTATGCTTGCATGCAATTGCAATTTCTGTTAAATGATTTTCTTTGTTATCAAATCAAAAATTAATGACTAAAGTGGAGAGATCAACTGTAGTCAAACTGCCCCTCTGCATTCTCCAATAAACTATATTCATCATTCAATCAGTTCTACTACTAAGAATCACCACAACCTGAGGCCGACATCTCAAAGATCATGTTGTTAGCCAGTTATCTAGGTGGCATTTTTTAATTTTTATTAATAATACTGCTGTCGGGCGGGTTCAGCTAACCAGAAAATATAACAGGTTTAGTTGGGTCAACAAGTGACAAAGCAGAGTTCAGATTAAGTTATTAAGAACTTAACAGAATCACTGTGTTCCAGTAGTTAACCTTCCACCTTCTCTTCCCCCTCTCTGTCTTTCAAAACATGTGCACTTTGTTGCTAGGATGTGTCTATATCATAGACTGTATAATTTTAATGGACAGAGCATGTGTGACGTCACCCATTGGTTTGTGGAGATCTGCTAAGAGTCGTCGAGTTTGCCGTTACGGGCGCAGCCATTCTGGTTACGGACGAGAGGGAAGAGTGAAGGAGAAGCCACGTTACGTTACACACTTTCACTGGCAATCAAATCATAACCACGCCCTAAAACACCCCCTGCTTTATCGCCGATTTTAAAATCAACGAGACCATAATTCAAAAAATGAACATCATTCTGTATTGCAGAAGACTTAAAACTAGCGATTGAGACCATAAACTCATTATGAAAATGTTTACTGAGGTAATAAATCAAGTGAGAAGTGGGTCACTTTCTCATAGACGTTTTGCAACTACATGTGTCACCCCCTGCTGGAATTCAGATAGAATGCAGGTTTAAGGCACTTCCGCATTTGCAGCACTTCGCCGAACCGGATGCTTTGTCCATTAATATTATACAGTCTGTGGTCTATATATGTGTTTGCATGTGAGAATCTGCCTGGTTGCAAGGTAGTGGAATGGAGTTTCTTTGATATGAGCATTCTCTCAAAAAGCAGGCGGAATGGATTTGATAATAAAGCACTGGAGAGCACAGAGTGGAAAGACCAATGTTCTTGATGTAACTAATAACTAATAATTATATATAATAAGTAATTAAATAATAATTAAAAATTGTGTGGGTAAGTGTAATACTTCTAGTACTACACTTTCTTTACCAAAATCAGACACAGCCTAATGTTGCTCCAATTATTTATTGAATTTAACTGCAGCTCATCCTGATTATTTTATTCCCCAGACTTTCAATTACTTTTGTGAACCATAAGCAGACTCGAGTAGTAGACTATAGTGAGCACATCTTCATGTACTCTCCAATGGGAAAGTAGATATACATTGGATTGGTCGATTAAAAAAAAGGATTAACATTTGCCTAACTATTTTAATTTAAACAACTCATTTATTGAGATTCACTTACAACTTAGCCTCGAGAGCGCTGCAATCCTAACAGCCCTGAGTGTAGACGCTGACAGAGTTGGCCCAGTTACAAGGCCTAGATTTCACTGAGGCTTCACACTCTAAAATCAGTGAGTCAGGAAATACTGTATCTCACAACTGCTGTTAATGTGCGACAATCGTGAATAAGTAAACAGCAGGAGGAGGCGACGACTTGTCACACAGTGATTCTGGTCTGCTAAGCAGATTGTTACTCAACGATGTAAAAGCATCCCACATCACACTGTATTAATTTCACGATTAGTTACTTAATTTAGGCTGTCATGAGTTTAATGTCTCAGCAGTAAGCTGGAAAATTGTCTAGACATTGTCAATAAGTTCACGTCTCTCTCGAGCAATTGTTTTGACAAATAATACAGAAACAAAATCATCTCTACAAAAATTAGGTTAATAAAATAAACGTTTATTCTGATGGAATGGGCGCAGCAGTTGAAATTCAGAAATAACACAGTATTTCTTAGATATCTTGAGAAATTTTCAAAGTTTCAGGGCACATTACAAAACAATACTTTTTGAGAAGAACACATATTCACATTAACGGATTTAACACATCAGTTCTTGTAGGAAATGAGGTAATGGTTAAAACATATCACTCCTAACTGCAATGCATCACTCTGAAATGACTTTATTAGTTTGCTTCACTTTGATTTGTATACTTACAAACTGTTAAACGAAGGCATGAACTAATGGCAAATGATTGTTTTGCATGTACATGTAAAGTTAATTTGTTACTGGTCTTTTCACTACTGTCTTTTTTGTCTGTGATTTCTGTGTAGAAATTGCATGTGTAGAAACCACTGCTGTTTTACCGTGTTGCTTTAATGAGATGGAAAACAATGGGTAACTTCAATGTAACGTTAGCTGCCATTCTCACAAGGACAGAGGAGACAGACCATGATGTATTAACCTTTAAACACTGTTCGTTGCTACCCCCAAAGAATTTCTAATAAGGGAAGAAGTTCCACTCTCTCGATACTTCCGCCTTCTGAACTGGTTGCAGTTCCACTCTGTTTCCAGGGGCGCCCACAGGCGAGTGCAGAATGAATGGGACTCTATGGAGTTATACCCCTCAAAATCCCCTTTTCTCAGGATATAATTTTTTGACTAGTAATTTGAATGTTGCATTCGAAAGGGGAGGCTAAGAAAATACACACTGATGGGTGTTAGATCTTTTTAAAGTGGCTTTTTTCTTTCTAAAAAGCCTTTTAAAATGTCAATGACGTCATACAGCCGGAGATACTGCTTTATGGCAAGCTCTGAGTCACTTCCTTTGTTCTCTCGAGGCATCAACAACACAGCTGACAGGTCAGGCTCTCCCTGTCAATACACGTGCTAGAAAGAGGTTTGCTAATGTTTTAAAGACTACGCCGAAATATTCACTCTGACATTCTGGTTCCGCTTCGGATGCCATCAAGCGGGACCTCTGGTCGTAATCAGTCCTTCACTGACCAATCAGCATGTATTAGCAGAAGGCTAGCATGTTATGGGCAACAACTACTCAACCTGTAAGAAATCGAAAGGACATAAGTACTCGTTCATTCAACTTTCGACCTATAATCCATGTTGAACTTGCAAAAACTACAATCAAATCTGAGATTTCTCAACGACAATCAGACGAAAGAGACAAATGTAGCCGTCTAGCTTGATAGACTTTCATTCATTTTGCACTTGCCTGCGATCACCCCCAGTGGAACTCTGGTGGAACTGCAACCAAATTTGCTACAATGGGGCTGAATAGGGAGTGAAATGGCTTTCCGTAGACAGGCTTTGCTACTCCCCTTAATTTACTGTTTGCGGTCAAATTTGACCAAACAGTTTTAACTGCTCTTATTTTAACATAAATACCAATAAAAATGACAAAAAATATTTTTAATAGAACATTTATTGTAAAAAGAACATTATTAGAACATTAACATTTATAACATGTGTGTGTCTCCAGAATATAGTCCAGAGCCTCTATCACTGTCATTTGCCTCTTCATGTTGTTTGCAGAGTAAAATGAGGCCAAAGCAACATGAAAACTGCTTATTCAGTAGATATGATGTTGTTCTCGTGAAGGGAGGGGCACATAGCACGAGAAAGAAGTAGATATTGATACATGGTTTGATTGGGAATGTTCTTCTCATGGGGTGAGGGGCACATAAGCACAGGAAAGAAGTGGGTTCCAATGATTTGCAGTAAACTGCCTTAGGAAATGTGTGTTCCATGTGAGGGAAGGACATGTGAAGAGGAGTATGTGAAAGAGATGGGTTCCTATAATTTACAGGTTTGTTTGGCAGGTGTGGTTCACATTGGGGGAGAAGTACATTAGTTCAAGAAAACACTGGGCTCCAATAATTTACTCTAAGCTCTCTTGTGGAAAGTATGATTCATGTGTAGAATGGGCACACAAGCACAAGAAAGTTGTAGGAGTGTGTGTATGGAGATGTCTTTCATCTCCTGGATGAAATTTATACTCTTTCCCATTAATTTTCTATGGCGGTCATTTTTGACCGTAAACAAAAAAAGTGTGACCAAGTTGAATAAATCACTCACAATTCAAAGAAAGTAGTCACAATGAATTGTATGTGTTCAAATGCCCTTTGTGAAGGATATCATAAGGTCTTGAGGCAATCTGAAAATGAAAAATGCCATATTTATGGTACAGGGAATGTGTACATCGGTCATTTTTGACTGGAACAGTGTTAGAAGGTTAAGACAATCAGACAGTGAGTGGCTATTTCCACAGACTGCCAACTACTGCACTAAGAGGGAGGAGGAAAGTATGTATGTATCTTGGAGAGACAGATGCATTTACATCCTTTCAACATCTGGTGTCTCTGATGTTTCTTGGATGCATTTACACATTTACAAGATGGATAAAATGACTTAGTGCGATACAGTCATACAGTATACAAACATGCCTGTTGGTTGATTTTAAGGTGTTTGCCAGAGTTTTATTTCTGCAACAACCTCATTTTAGCCAACAATTCTGACAGATTCATGATTTGTCTTTGTCTTATAGTTTGCTGCAGTTCTGCTTCTATTTATTTACTAGTACTGTTCATCACAATTCAATTCTGTTACAATGTAAATCTTGTAGGCTGCATATCCATAGTCCTTTATAATTCTTCTTCATATTTTATAGCCTATATTTATATTACATATACTTACATGTATATACTTGTTTATTTACCAACTTCTATTATTATTTATATTCCTTTAAATGTCTTGATTTGCACATCAACTGTGACACAAGAATTGTCCCCCGGGTTATCAATAGCATCAATAAAGATCAATAAAGTATTTCTGATTCTGATTTTAAGTTAGCCTATAGTGGAGTGTGCAGACTGGTTCATTAATTATTGAAGTGTTTCACATTTTGGTAGTTTTGAATGTAAGAAAAGCATGTGTCCGTGTAGCCTACGAAAAAACGTCAGCAGAGGGCGTTCTAGGCTTAGGTCACGGTCACGAGATAGTATCTTGAGGCCACGAGATAGTATCTTGAGGTCACGAGATAGTATCTTGAGGCCACGAGATAGTATCTTGAGGTCACGAGATAGTATCTTGAGGCCACGAGATAGTATCTTGAGGCCACGATATATTTATAATACATTTTTTTGACAAAGTGGGACCAGGGGGGCTCCATAATTGGATGGATTGCCTTAACGTTTGGTACAAATTTCATGTTCCCCTTAGGATGATTTTTCTTAACTTCGGTGATCCCTTTACTTTTCATGTAGCAGCATCACCTCAAATTTTCAATTTGTCCAACAATTTGTTTATGAATTCTTGCAAAACTAATAATACTCCCATCAGCCTCAGCTGTAGCATACTTTGTGTTTGTAACCAATTAGCAAATGTTACCCTACCACATGCTAAACTAAGATAGTGAAATTAGTTTTACCTGCTAAACAAAAGCATGGTATCATTGTCATTGTGCACAAGTTAGCATTTAGCTCAAAGCAACGCTGTGCCTAAGTACAGCCTCACAGAGCTGCTAGCATAGACTATCAATCATGTTTCTACAATAGGTATGGCTATGGATTGGTTAAGGTTAGGTCTCACAGAATTCCGTGAAATGATCACGAACTGTTAACACCGCATTACATGGTGGTGGCACGGAATGTGTGAAAATTCTGTGTGGCCACCACAGAAAACAATGCCAATGCAAAGTAAATGA